>NC_081552.1:187291574-187309074 GCF_963082655.1 Stomoxys calcitrans | reverse complement strand
TATATCCTTTTTTGCCTAAGAAGAGATGCCGGGAAAAGAACTCGACAAATGCGATCCATGGTGGAGGGTATATAAGATTCGGCCCGGCCGAACTTAGCACGCTTTTACTTGTTTTTAACTCCACTACTACTGGTTTCGATCATATTTTATTCAGGTCCCGAAAACTCATATACAAGTAACACTTTCAGATAATAAATCTGCTTTTAATGAGATTACGGCCCTCAATTGGAAGATCGGTCTATATGACAGCTGTATCGATATAGTCTGATTTTACCCATATTTGAGTATAATGTTGGGAGGCCTAAAAATACTAACTGTTTCAAATTTCAGCGAAATTGGATAAAACATAAAGCTTTTATGGGCTTTAGACCCTTTATCGCGAGATCCGTCTATATGGCAGCTATATCCAAATATAGTCCAATCTAAACCATGTTTTGGTCAGGTTTTGAGAAGCCTTAAACTACTAACTGTTTCAAATTTCAACGAAATCGGGTAAAAAAAGCTTTAATGGTTTTTAGACCCTTTATCAGGAGATCGGTCTATATGGCAGCTATATCTAAATATAGTTCGATCTCAAACATATTTGGGTCAGATCTTAAGAGGCCTCACAGTTTCAAATTTCATCGAAATCGGGTAATAAATAACGCTTTTATGGGCATCAGACCCTTTATTGGGCGATCGGTCTATTTGGCAGCTACATCCAAATATAATCAGCAAAATCGGTTGAAGTTTTTATGGGCATTAGACTTTATTGGAAAATCGGTCTATATAGCAGCTATATCCAAATATAGTCCGATTTGGCCCGTTCAAGAACTTAACCAGCGTGCATCAGAAGACGTCTCTGTGCAAAATTTCAGCTCAATATCTCAGTTTTTGGAGGGTGGAGAGTGATTACAACAGACGGACAGACACACGTGCACACACAACGATCCGAAATGTAAAGGGTGATTTTTTTGAGGTTAGGATTTTCATGCATTAGTATTTGACAGATCACGTGGGATTTCAGACATGGTGTCAAAGAGAAAGATGCTCAGTATGCTTTGACATTTCATCATGAATAGACTTATTAACGAGCGCTTGCAAATCATTGAATTTTATTACCAAAATCAGTGTTCGGTTCGAAATGTGTTCATTCACCGTTCAGCGATGAGGCTCATTTCTGGTTGAATGGCTACGTAAATAAGCAAAATTGCCGCATTTGGAGTGAAGAGCAACCAGAAGCCGTTCAAGAACTGCCCATGCATCCCGAAAAATGCACTGTTTGGTGTGGTTTGTACGCTGGTGGAATCATTGGACCGTATTTTTTCAAAGATGCTGTTGGACGCAACGTTACGGTGAATGAACACATTTCGAACCGAACACTGATTTTGGTAATAAAATTCAATGATTTGCAAGCGTTGCTCGTTAGTAAGTCTATTCATGATGAAATGTCAAAGCATACTGAGCATCTTTCTCTTTGACACCATGTCTGAAATCCCACGTGATCTGTCAAATACTAATGCATGAAAATCCTAACCTCAAAAAAATCACCCTTTATATACTTTGTAGGGTCGGAAATTGAAATTTTGATGTGTTGCAAACGGAATGACTAAATGAATATACCCCCCATCCTACGGTGGTGGGTATAAAAATTAAGATATTGAGCTTAAACTTTGCACAGATTATAAAGCTGTCGTATAGACCGGTCTTTATTGTCTGAAAATGTTGCTTGCATACGTTCTCGGGACCTGAATAAAATACAATCAAGGCCAGCCCCAATTAAGATATAACTAAATATGAAGTAGTAGAGTGATAATAAAATAGGATGTTTAATTTGGTCCACATCGGTCCAGATTTTATTAAGGGTGCCATATACAGAAAAGTCTCTATTTTAAGTCTTGGCCCTGTAAAAAGTGCATTAATTGTCCGATTTCGTTGAAATCTGTCGCAGTGACTTATTTTAGGTTTTTCGACATCCGTGTCCTTTAAAGTTCAGATCGGTTTATATTTAGATATAGCTGCCATATTGGCCGATCTCTCGATTTAATGTCTTGGGCCCATAAAAGGCGCATTTATTGCCCGATTTTTCTGAAATTTGGGAGAGAGCGTTGTGTTAGACCAGTCGACATCCTTCTTTAATTTGGCTCAGATCGGTTCAGATTTGGATATCGCTGGCATATAGACCGAACACTTGATTTAAGGTCGTGGGCTCATAAAAGGCGCATTTACTGTCCGATTTCGCGAAAATTTGAGACAATGAGTTGTGTTAGCCTATTCGACATCTTTCTGCAATTTGGACGAGATCGGTTCAGGTTTGTATACAGCCGCCATATTGACCGATCTCTCGAGTTTAGGTCTTGAGCCGATGTCGCCGAAATTTGAGACAGTGAGTTATGCTACGCGCTTCGACATCCTTCTTCAATTTGGTCAAGATCGGTCCACATTTGAATATAGCTGCCATATAGACCAATCTCTTGATTTAAGGCCTTAGGCTAATAAAAGGTGCATTTATTGTCCATCGATTTATTGATTTGATTTGATTTATTGAGCTCTAGCAAGCCGAGATTTTTATCCGATTTGGCTTAAATTTTGCATAAAGCGTTCTGTTATGACTCTCAAATCCTGTGCCAAGTACGTTCCATGTCGATCTGTAACCGAGATTCGGCCCGGCCGAACTTAGCACGTTTTTACTTGTTACTTTTATATATAAGAAGATAAGACTATTCATCCTAATAAATTTTTATAAAATTTGGAAGTTTGTTAGTTAACGCTAGATAAAGTGTTTATGGAAGTAAGTCACAAAAACGTATTGCATAATTTTGTTTATAAATTATATCTCCCTTTCTATTCTGTCCATAATTTGTCTGTTTATTGAATTCTTAATTTTTAACGAATATTATTTGTATATTCAACAGTTCCAACGGCAACAATACAAGGCGGCTCAGATTTTCATGTTGACAAGGGAAGCACAATTAACCTTACTTGTACAGTAAAGTTTAGTCTGGAACCACCGGAATATATTTTTTGGTATCATCACGAAGAGGTAATGAGCTACGAATATATTTAACTGTTACCATTTAAACTTTTTGAAAAACAAAAAAAAAAAAAAAAATATTTGAATGATATAATAACAATGACTGTATATCTGTCCGTCCTTCGATTGCAATCACTCTTCTACCATAAGGAAGTAGAATTGGATCGACTGGTTTAAGCCTGAGTACCTACTGTCTCATGTTCTGCTTGAAATGTGCACCTACTTGGCTTATTATACTCACCAACATAATATGGGTGTTATACGAGGGCTGCAATATATATATATGGCTTAGGCACAATAATAGTGATTTCGATTCTGAAAAAAATGTTACAGCAATGTTGCACTTATATGGGACAACATTTTGCAAATGTAACCGCAACCCTCTCTTGTGTAACACTTTTTATACCCACCCCCATAGGATGGGGGGGGGGGAGGGGTTTATTAATTTTGTCATTCCGTTTGCAACACATCGAAATATCAATTTCCGACCCTACAAAGTATACATATTTCGGATCGTCGTAAAATTCTTAGACGAGTTAACGATGTCCGTGTGTCTGTTGTAATCACTCTAAAAAATTCAGATATTGAGCCGATTTCGCTGAAATTTTAAACTGTGAGTAGCTTAAGGCCTCCCGACATCTGACCCAAATATGTTGCAAATCGGACTATTTTTAGATATAACTGCCATATAGACCGATCTCCCGTTAAAGGGAGATAATATATAAACCCATAAAAGGTTTATATATTACCCGATTTCGCTAAAATGTCAAACAGTGAGTAATTTTAAGCCTCCCGACATCTGGCCTGAACATGGTTTAGATCGGAATATATTTGGATATAGCTACCATACAAACCGATGTCCCGATAAAGGATCTGGAGCCCATAAAAAAATTATTTTTTATACGATTTCGCCTAAATTTTAAACAGGGAGTTGCTTTAAGCCTTCCGATATCCGACCCAAATATGGTTCAGATATATGTAGATATAGATGTCATATAGACCGATCTGCCGATAAGCGTCTGAAGCCCATAAAAGCTATATTTATTACCCGATTTCGCCAAAATTTGAGACAGTGAGTTCAGATCAGTTTGGATCGGATCGGTTCAGATCGTACTTTATTTATGCCAAAGATCGGAGTGTATTTAAATATAGCTGTCATATAGGCCGATATACCGAGGAAGGGTCTGAAGCTCATAAAAGCTTTATTTATTACCCGATTTCGTTGAAATTTGAAATAGTGAATTGCTTTAAGCCTCCCAACAGCCGACCGAAATATGAGTCAGATCAGACTATATAGATATAGCTGTCATATAGACATAAAAAGGAAGGATCCTCGATATACCGAGGAAGGGTCTGAAGCTCATAAAAGCTTTATTTATTACCCGATTTCGTTGAAATTTGAAATAGTGAATTGTTTTAAGCCTCCCAACAGCCGACCGAAATATGAGTCAGATCAGACTATATAGATATAGCTGTCATATAGACATAAAAAGCAGATTTATTGTCTGAAAATGTTACTACTAGAAAGATCTCTCGATTTAAAGTCTTGGCCCTATAAAAAGTGCATTTATTATACGATTTCGCTGAAATTAGACGCAGTGACTTATGTCAGGCTTTTCGACATCCGTTATATTTATTAGACCACTCCGTGTCCGTGGCGAGGTGGTGGATATCCAAAGTTCGGCCCGGCCGAACTTAATGCCTTTTACCCTCCACCATAGGATGGGGATATACTAATTTCGTCATTCTACTCGTTATTCTACTAATTTCGTCATTCTGCTACTCGAAATATTCGTCTGAGGTTTGTTTGTTTGTGGGTTTCTGAACGGCTGAACCGATTTTCTTGAAATGTTCACAGATGGTGCATAATGATCCCGTCGTGAAAATAGGGTGCTAAATTTGTTGATACCTGAAGGGGGGCGGACCATCCCCCTTACTATAATTTTCAGAAACGCCAGATCTCGGAGATGTATAGTGCGATTTAAGCGAAATTTTGTGTGCCCTCATATAGTACCCTAAAAATAAAAATTTGGTATCCAAATTTCGGATGGGGTACCTAGGGGGGCCGTCCCACCCTAAAACTTACCAAACATATATTTAAACCATTCACGACAATATGGGACTCAAATGAAAGGTATTTAGGATAAAAAAACGTATCTGATATCCAATTGTCGGACCAAGTGCTAGGGGGACCACCCCAACCCCAAAACAACCCTAAATCGGGCATACTTACCGACCATGGCAATTTGGGACTCAAATGAAAGGTATTTGCGAGTAGAATACCAATCTGATATCCAAATGTGGGACCACGTTTCTGGGGGTCCACCCCTTTCCCAAAACACTCCCAAACAGGACTTATTTACTGACTATAGGAATATGGGGCTAAAATATAAGGTATTTGAGTGTATAATTCGAATCTAATAGCCAAATATGGGATCAAGTGTTTGGTGGACGCCTCTTCCCAAAAACACCACCCAAGGGGACAAATTTACGACAATAGCAATATGGGGCTCAAATGAAAGGTCTTTGGGAATAAAGCGCGAATCTGATATCAATAATCGGGAAAAGTGTCTATGGGGCCACCCCACCCCCACAACACCATCCAAATAGGAAGTATATGCTGACTATTGAGGATCAAATAAGAGGGCTTCTAAAGTGGAAAACGAATCTAATACATATTTTCAAGGCCAACTCACTGAGTGTCCGCCCATCCCCCAAAGCCGGTCATGTTTGCCGACTATGGAAATATGGGGCTCAAATTAAAGGTATTTGGGAGTAGACCACGTATCTGATATCAATATTAGGGGCCAAATGTCTAGCGGACATCCCACCACCATAGCAACCCCCAAATAGGACTATTTGCTCACCAAGGCAATTTGGGTCTTAAAGAGAGTGGAACTAAATATTCATATTTTTTAGGGTCAATACCCCAAGCCGGACACATTTGCTGACTTTTGCAATAAGGAGTTTAAAGGAGATTAGAAAACGAATTTAATATCCAATTTTGAAGCCAATGGCAATATGGGGTTCAAATAAATGATATATAGATATATGAGAACGTGCTCTAGTTGCTGATATATTTTCCGGGCTTAGGATTTTTCCAATCCCCAAAACACCCCTAAATCGGCCATATTTACCGACCATGTCAATGTGGAGCTTAAATGAAGGGTATTGGGTGTAGAGCAAGAATTGATACCCACTTTCGGGACCAATTTTCTCGTGGTCTACCCCTTTCCCAAAATACCCCACAAACAGCAATTTTTTACTTAGAATACGAATTTTATATTCAAATGTGGGACCATGTATTTAGAGCATCACCCCTTCCCCAAAACACTCCCCAAAGGTAAAAATGTTTCGACCATGCCAATATGTGGCTCAAATGAGAGGCATTTGAGATTAGAAAACGGATTTGATAACCTATTTTGGGGCCATGTGTTTGGGGACGCCTCATCGTGTAAACTCTCCTAAAGCAATGGCAATATGGGGTTTAAATAAATGGTATTTGAAAGAAGAGCACGATGGTGATATTTTTTCAGGGCCAAGTATCTGGGGGACCACCTTACCCCAAAAATACCCCTAAATCAGTTATCATGAGAATATGGGGCTGAAATAAAGGATTTTAAGAATGGAGTACACCTTACATAAAAACTTAAATTCGTAGACCAATAAAGATCATATGGGATTTACATAAAGGCACGTACACTATTAAACTGTTAGTCAAGCGATATACTATTTTCGTAGCATGGTATTTCACTAAAAGCTCTTTAATTGTGGAAAATACATTTTCCAAGGAAACGTTCGTTTCATATAAAGTAAAAGAAGGCGCAGCGGAGGGGGCCCGGGTCAGCTAGTAAAGTATTATATTCTTGATCATCGTGACATTTTATGTCGATCTAGCCATGTCCGTCCGTCCGTCTGTCTGTTGAAAGCACGCTAACTTTCGAAGGCGTAGAGTTAGCCGCTTGAAATTTAGCACAAATACTTCTTATTAGTGTTGGTCGGTTGGGATTGTAAATGGGCCATATTTTGATATAGCTGCCATAAAAGCCAATATTGGGTCTTGACTTCTTGAGCCCTTGAGGGCGCAATTCTTATTCGATTGGAATGAAATTTTGCACGACGTGTTTTGTTATGATATTCAACAACTGTGCTAAGTATGGTTCAAATCGGCCCATAACCTGGTATAGCTGCCATATAAACCGATCTGGGATCTTGACTTCTCGAGCCGCTAGAGGTCGCAATTATTATCCGATTTGCCTGAAATTTTGTACGACGGATCCTCTCATCACCATCAACATACGTGTTTATTATGGTCTGAATCGGTCTATAGCCTGATACAGCTCCAATATAAATCGATCTCTCCATTGTACTTCTTGAGCCCCCAAAGGGAGCAATTCTTATTCGTATTGGCTGACATTTTACACAGGTCTTCAATATGTAATTGAATTGTGGTCCAAGCGGGGCCATATCTTGATATCACTCTAATAGCAGAGCAAATTTTTTCTTTTATCCTTTTTTTGCCTAAGAAGAGATGCCGGAAAACAACTCGACAAATGAGATCCATGGTAGAGGGTATATACGATTCGGCCCGGCCGAATTTAGCACTCTTTCACTTGTTACTTGTTAGTTACTACCTATGAAAAGTAACCCTTGCAAATATCTTGGCAAATGAGATCCATGGTGGAGTGTATATAAGATTCGGCCCGGCCGAACTTAGCAGTTTTCATTTGTTTCAAAATAATCTAGATATAAATTGTACTAATATGTGAACATGTTGTAAGATTCGGCTTAGCCGAAATTATTACTTCTTTGACAGCCTAACTTAAATTTTGTATAGTTATCTCAGCTTATTTCAAAATTATTTTCAACACATAAATTATTTATTTTTTTTTCATGTATATTGTGTTTTAGGTTATCAATTATGACTCAACAAGGGGCGGTGTATCAGTCATAACGGAGAAAGGCGATGTCACCACATCATATCTGCTTGTTCAAAATGCAGATTTGGCTGATTCTGGGAAGTATTCTTGTGCACCCTCTAATGCTGATTTGGCAAGTGTTCGCGTTCATGTTCTTAGTGGTAAGTATTTAGTTTTGGCGCAAAGAAGTTTTGCCCCAGGAAATTACAATCCAAGTCCCAAAATTAATATTACGGCCCATACAGGTATATAGAGAACAACAACAAAACGTTTAGGGTCCAATTTCGTCTTTGGGCTTATTTTCAGGCAGATATTGGGTTCCTGTTCCTTAATGGAATATTCATGGGAAACGTAGTAGTATTGGGGCCAATTTGAGTTTTCCTCAAATTAATCTGAACTTATATTGAAGGACATTTTCATTTTACATTGGGGTCTAATTTCACCATTTTGGGGCTAAAATTTATAATTATGCAATATATGGGGTAAATTTTCTCAAATTTAATTAATCTTGGAAACCCACCACCGTGTATTCTGCTTAAAATTTAATTGAAGGACATAATTCTATTCTACATACCAAACTTCTATCAAACCAGCAACAATTAAAGCTTTTAGGATCCGAGCAAGGATGATGGAGAGACCGGTTTATATGGGAGCAATATGTGGCTATAGACCGGCTTGGATCGTACTTGGCACAGGTGTTGGAAGTCATAACAGAACACCGCATGCAATATTTCAGCCAAATCGGACAAAAATTTCAGCTTTTAAGGACTCAAGAAATCCAATTGGAAGATCGGTTTATATGGGAGCTATATTAGGTTATAGACCGATTCGAACCGTACTTAGCATAGTTGCTTGAAGTCATAACAGAACACCACGTGCAAAATTTCATCTAAACCAGACAAAAATTGCGGCTTGTAAGGGCTCAAGAAGTCAAATCAGGAGATTGGTTTAAATGGGAGCTATATTAGGTTATAGACCGATTCGGACCGTACTTGGCACAGTAGTTGGAAGTCATAACAGAACACTACATGCAAATCAGCCAATTCGGACAAAAATTGTGGCTTCCAGGGGCTCAAGAAATCAAATCGGGAAATCGGTTTATATGGGAGCTATATCAGGTTTTTGACCGATTCGGACCGTACTTGGTACAGTTGTTAGAAGTCATAACGGAACATCAGATGCAAAATTTCAGCTAAATCAGACAAAACTTGCGACTTGTAAGGACTCAAGAAGTCGAATCGGGAGATCTGTTTATATGGGAGCTGTATCAGGCTAAAGAAAGACTCCGACCGTACTTGGGAGTCATAACAGAACACTACGTGCAAAATTTCATCTAAATCGGAAAAAAAATTGCGGTTTTCAGGGGCTTAAAAACTCAAATCGGGAGATCGGTTGATATGAGAGCTATATCTAAATCTGAACCGATATGGTCCATTTGCAATTCCCAACGACCAACATCAATACTAAGTATCAGTGCAAAATTTTAAGCGGCTAGCTGTACGCCTTCGTTGTTTCGGACGGACATGGCTAGTTCGATTCAGAACGTCGAGACGAGCGAGAATTTTATACTTAATGGGGTCTTAGACGAATATTTCGAGGTGTTACAAACGAAATGGCTAGATTGGTACACCCCCATCATATGGTGGCGGGTATAAAAATTTTCAGCGGTTGTTATGCGCTCCTAATGCTGTCGACATTTTTGAAATACTGTACCATTTGTCATTACAGCCATGCGAAAACTTCTCCACAATAGAGGTGTCGCACTGCGGATCGCCATTCGGACTCGGCTATAAAAAGGAGGCAGCTTATCATTGAGCTTCTACACAATACCACCTTACGCATTACATGATCTCCCGCATCTCTGCCTGCAGGACCGTATTATGGTCAGGCAGTTGGAAACAGATATTAGTCTATGAAGACCTCCAGGCCTACTCCGTCCTCTGGCTATGAATCATCGGTGTAGCAAGAACTTCTGGATGCCAATACCAGAGTTCAGTTAATTCAAGACTGTGTCGCTGGTAGCAGTGCCTTGCACTTGATCTCAAGGGTATCCTTGGAAACCTCTTCCAGGACTACACCGCGATGATGTGATCCGCTCCTTTACTCTATCCATCCTTCCATCGCCTAAAATCTCGCAGTGGTTGCCTCACACTTAATCTGTATGTCTTTGGGTTGGATATCCACCATAAGATGGGGGGTATACTAATTTCGTCATTCTGATTGTTATTACTCGAAATATTCGTCTGAGACCCCATAAAGTATATATATTCTTGATCGTCGCGACATTTTATGTCGATCTAGCCATGTCCGTCCGTCTGTCCGTCCGTCCGTCCGTCTGTCTGTCTGTCGAAAGCACGCTAACTTCCGAAGGAGTAAAGCTAGCCGCTTGAAATTTTGCACAAATACTCCTTATTAGTGTAGGTCGGTTGGTATTATAAATGGGCCATATCGGTCCATGTTTTGATATAGCTGCCATATAAACCGATCTGGGGTCTTGATTTCTCAAGCCTCTAGAGTGCTCAATTCTTATCCGATTGGGATGAAATTTTGCATGACGTGTTTTGTTATGATAGCCAACAACTGTGCCAAGTTTGGTTCAAATCGGTTTATAAACTGATATAGCTGTCATATAAACCGATCTTGGGTCTTGACTTCTTGAGCTTCTAGAGTGCGCAATTCTCATCCGATTGGAATGAAATTTGGCACGACGTGTTTTGTTACGATATCCAACAACTGTGCCAAGTATGGTTTAAATCGGTCCATAACCTTATATAGCTGTCATATAAACCGATCTTGGGTCTTGACTTCTTGAGCCTCTAGGCGCAATTCTTATCCAATTTGAATGAATTTCGCAAGACGTTTTTATTGTTACTTTCAACAACTATGTCATATAAAGTACAAGTCGGTTCATAACCTGATATAGCTACCATATTAACCGATCTGGGATCTTAACTTCTTGAGCCTCTAGAGGTCGCAATTATTGGCTGACATTTTACACAGGTCTCCAACATATAATTTAATTGTGGTCCAAACCGGACCATATCATGATATCGCTCTAATAGCAGATCAAATCTTTTCTTATATCCTTTATTTTGCCTAAGAAGAGATACCGCGAAAGGAACTCGACAAATGCGATCCATGGTGGAGGGTATATAAGATTCTGCCCGGCCGAACTTAGCACGCTTTTACTTGTTTGTCCATAAGCAGGTTAATTTTGAAGATGGGCTATATCGGACTATATATTGATATAGCCCTAATATAGACAGATCCGCCGATTTAAGGTCTTAGGCCCATAAAAGCAACATTTATTATTCGATTTTGTTGAAATTTGGGACAGTGAATTGTGTTAGACCATTCGACATTCTCCTTCAATTTGGCCTAGATCGGTTCAGATTTGGAAATAGCTGCCACATTGACCGCTGCTGTTGGACGCAACGTTACGGTGAATGAACACATTTCGAACCGAACACTGATTTTGGTAATAAAATTCAATGATTTGCAAGCGTTGCTCGTTAGTAAGTCTATTCATGATGAAATGTCAAAGCATACTGAGCATTTTTGAGCATATTTGAGCCCCATTTTGCGATGGTCACTAAAAAATTGCTGCTTGTGGGGTATTTTGGGAAAGGGGTTGACCCCCAGAAAATTGGTCCCGAAAGTGGGTATCAATTCTTGTTCTACCCCCAATACCTTTCATTTAAGCTCCACATTCACATGGTCGGTATATATGGCCGATTTAGGGGTGTTTTGGGGATTAGGGTGGTCTTCCGAACACTAAGCCCGGAAAATATATCAGCGACTCATATATCTAAATATCATTTATTTTAACTCCATTTATTTTATCCTCATAATTGGATATTAAATTCGTTTTTATACCCACCACCGACGGATGGGGGTATATTCATTTTGTCATTCCGTTTGCAACACATCGAAATATCCATTTCCGACCCTATAAAGTATATATTTTCTTGATCAGAGTAAAAATCTAAGACGATCTAGACATGTCCGTCCGTCTGTTCGTCTGTCTGTTAAAATCACGCTACAGTCTTCAAAAATAGAGATATTGAGCTGAAACTTTGCACAGATTCTTTTTTTTATCCATAAGCAGGTTAAGTTCGAAGATGTGCTATATCGGACTATATCATGATATAGCCCTCATATAGACCGATCCGCCGATTTAGGGTCTTAGGCCCACAAAAGCCACATTTATTATCCGCTTTTGTTGAAATTTGGGGCAGTGAGTTGTGTTAGGCCTTCGTCAATTTGGATCAGATCGGTCCAGATTTGGATATAGCTGCCATATAGACCGATCCTCCAATTTAGGGTCTACGGCCCATAAAAGCAACATTTATAATCCAATTTTGCTGAAATTTGGGACAGTGAGTTATGTAAGGCCCTTGAACATCCTTCGTTAATTTGGGCCAGATCGATTCTGATTTGGATATAGCTGTCATATAGACCGATCCTCCAATATAGGGTTTTAGGCCCATAGAAGCCACATTTATTATCCGCTTTTGCCGAAATTTGGGGCAGTGAGTTGTGTTAGGCCCTTCAACATTCTCTGTCAATGTGGCTTAGATCGGTCCAGGTTTGGATATAGCTGCCATATAGACCGATCTCTCGGTTTTAGGTTTTGGAGCCATAAAAAACGCATTTATTGTCCGATGTTGCCGAAATTTGGAACAAAGAGTTATGTTAAGCCCCTCCATATATTTCTGCAATTTGGTCTAGATCGATCAAGATTTGCATATAGCTGCCATATAGACCGATCTCTCTCTATTTAAAGTCTTGGCCCCATAAAAGGCACACTTTTACTCCGATTGCACTGAAATTTAACACACTGATTTATATTATGCTTTTCGACATCCGTGTCGTATATAGTTCAGATCGGATTATTTTTTATACCCTCCACCATAAGATGGGGGGTATACTAATTTCGTCATTCTGATTGTAACTACTCGAAATATTCGTCTGAGACCCCATAAAGTATATATATTCTTGATCGTCGTGAAATTTTATGTCGATCTAGCCATGTCCTTCCGTCTGTCCGTCCGTCCGTCCGTCTGTCTGTCGAAAGCACGCTAACTTCCGAAGGAGTAAAGCTAGCCGCTTGAAATTTTGCACAAATACTTCTTATTAGTGTAGGTCGGTTGGTATTGTAAATGGGCTATATCGGTCCATGTTTTGATATAGCTGCCATATAAACCGATCTTGGGTCTTGATTTCTTGAGCCTCTAGAGTGCGCAATTCTTATCCGATTAGAATGAAATTTTTGCACGACGTGTTTTGTTATTATTTCCAACAACTGTGCCAAGTTTAGTTCAAACCGGTTTATAACCTTATATAGCTGTCATATAAACCGATCTAGGGTCTTGATTTCTTGAGCCTCTAGAGGGCGCAATTCTTATCCAATTTGAATGAATTTTGGCACGTAGTATTTTGTTATGATATCCAACAACTTTGCCAAGTATGGTTCAAATCGGTTCATAACCTGATATAGCTGCCATAGAAACCGATCTTGGGTCTTGACTTCTTGAGCCTCTAGAGTGCGCAATTCTTATCCGATTGGGATGAAATTTTGCACGACGTGTTTTGTTATGATATCCAATAACTGTGCCAAGTATAGTTTAAATCGGTCCATAATCTGATATAGCTGCCATATCAACCGATCTTGGGTCTTGACTTCTTGAGCCTCTAGAGTGCGCAATTCCTGTCCGATTGGAATGAAATTTTGCACGACGTGTTTTGTTATGATATCCAACAACTGTGCCAAGTATGGTTCAAATCGGTCCATAACCTGATATAGCTGCCATATAAACCGATCTGGGATCTTGACTTCTTGAGCCTCTAGAGGTCGCAATTATTATCCGATTTGCCTGAAATTTTGTACTACGGATCCTCTCATGACCATCAACATACGTGTTTATTATGGTCTGAATCGGTTTATAGCCCGATACAGCTCCCATATAAATCGATCTCTCTATTTTACTTCTTGAGCCCCCAAAGGGCGCAATTCTTATTCGAATTGGCTGACATTTTACACAGGTCTCCAACATGAAATAATATATTAGTAGCAGAGCAAATCTTTTCTTATATCCTTTTTTGCCTAAGAAGATATGCCGGGAGAAGAACTCGGCAAATGCGATCCATGGTGGAGGGTATGTAAGATTCGGCCCGGACGAACTTAGCACGCTTTTACTTGTTTTTTTACTTTGTCTCTACATCAGTCCAACAAAGTACTGAGGAGTAAGTAAGTATTGATCTTATCATGCTGACTTAGAGCCAGCGGACGGTTCTCGAATTCAGTTCCCATTTCGGGGCTTCATGGTGCACTGCTTCCGTAAGCCTTCCCGGTGCGATACGGAATAGACACTTCTAATTCAGTCTTCTGTCCAAGATTCTTTGGAATGATCTTGTCAAATATTGGCCCATCTTCGTCGTCCTCATGAACAGGCAGATGACAGTGTTCTCTGGGTTGACATTGAGATGCCTGGGACTATCAATGATGGATACATTTAAAAGAATGGCAATTCATAATTTCTGGCAACATGCAAATTGAAATACAAGATTATCAAATATTGCATATGCAAATTTGCCCAGGTACATTCATACCATTAGAAAACAGGGGCAAACTCATCAAGTATTATACAGTCTATATTTCTCCCCATATCATTAGATTCCCAGAATAAAACTCAATTGCCTAGTGTAGTCTCTTCTCTTCTCATATGTTTCCCTATTAAGCTTGACGATTTAAAACTTAACCAGAAACAAAGCAGACAATCGAGTACGATATGGCATGGTCTGATTAGAAAAAACAATTTTAAACTCAATTACAAAATTATAGTGAATTTTCCCATCCGGATATCAAAGTCTGCTTAGAGTAATCTGTTGCTTGGCCTTTTCCAAGGATTTGTTGCCACTTTGATGCAGTCATCCTTCTGTGTTTTTTTTTTTTCTCGTCTGACTTCTAGAGAAAATTGCCGCCCAAGGACATGTTCGTCTCCATTTGGTTAGTAACTGAGTGTGTTGCAGGCAGACTGATGATATGATGTGATTAACTCCATTAGTTTTGTAGACAGTTGGGATATGTTAGGGTGTTTTGATTTGTGATGGCAAATTTTAAACATTGTAAATCTTTAGGGACGGAACGCTGTAGTTGACATCAGGCTTAGTATAAATATACTTAGGACGAATGTATTTAATCATATGAGAATTGGATTAAGAAAAAATTTAATTTCGTGGCGCCAAGATTATGATTTAATTATATTTTCATTTAGGTTCTCTGGTACAGGGATGCATGAGAAGCAGACAGTTAATGGAAAATTTACGGTAAATCAGGTTGTTGCAGACAAAACTGGGTGATGGTTCTAGATTTAATTGACAAAAAGAATAAAGAAGCCAACGCCTTAAAGGCATTTGAAAGCGAAGCAGATGTTAAATGAGGAAGGGGAAGAACAAAACTTCCGTGGAAAGACTAAGCATATTGAGCAATGTTTGGAAGTCGCTGCCACATAGGCTGAATACCAGATTTTGCATTTAGGCAAATTTGAAACAGGTTAAGCCATAGTTGGGAACAGTGAGTATTACTCAAACCCCCAACATTCATACCGAATAAAGTTTGGGACAATATCTGAATATACCGAACACCCGAAAAAGCGCCTTGCATTCATAAATGGCACAATTTTCAAGAGATTTCACAGAAATTTATTTGAGGCACATAGATATCCAACATTGTGGCTAGACAAGTTGCTGCGACCACTACTGTGAGGCTAAGGGAGTTACTCTTTGGTCATGCGATGACTGATGTTCTAAGCAGTGTGGAGTACACATTGCCTGTGCCGCATTTTGATAGAAAGAACTGTACTTTCTATCTGTATTCCTGATAGAACCGATTGGAACCACAATATCCTTTGTAATAAAAGTTACATAGAATTTTCCGGATGGTTCCAATCTAGACGATCAGGTGGACTTTTAGGTGTACTCTAAAGAAAGATCTGGTCTAGAAACGTCTAAGCGAGTCTGCTGGTAAACTGATACTTATACCTAACCTTAACCAGATATCTAAAGCGATGGGTATTCAAAGTTTAGTCGGCCGAACTTAATGAATGATTACTTACTATACCCACCACCGAAAGATGGGGGTATATTCATATTGTCATTCCGTTTGCAACACATCGAAATATCCACTTCTGACCCTATTCTTCTTATATATAAAAATCAATTTGTGTTTGTTTGTGTGTTCCTTATAGACTCAGAAACGGCTGAACCGATTTGCTTGAAATTTTCACAGATGATGCATAATGATCCCGTGGTGAAAATAGGGTACTACATATCCACAAAACACCCCCCAAACAGGACTTATTTACTGACCATGGGAATATGGGGCTTAAATAAAAGGTTTTTGAGTGTAGAATTAGAATATAATATCCAAATGTGGGACCAAGTGTTTGGGGGGCCGCCTCTCCCCAAAAACATCCTCCAAAGGGGAAAAATTTACGACCATAGTCATATGGGGCTCAAATGAAAGGTCTTTGGGAGTAAAGCACGAATCTGATATCAATATTTGGGAAAAGGGTCTACGGGGCTACTCCACCCCCACAACACCACTTTTGAAATATGAAGCTCAAATAAGAGGGTTTTTAGAGTGGAACACGAATCCGATATATATTTTTAAGGCCAACTCACTGAGTGGCAGCCCATCCCCCAAAACACCCCTCAAGCCGGTCATGTTTGCCGACTATGGAAATATGGGGCTCAAATTAAAGGTATTTGGAAGTAGACCACGTATCTGATATCAACATTAGGGGCCAACTGTCTGGGGGACGTCCCACCACCACAACAACCCCAAAATAGGACGTATTTGCTAACCAAGACAATTTGGGTCTTTAAGAGAGTGGAACTAAATATTCATATTTTTAGGGCCAATACCCCAAACCGGACATATTTGCTAACTTTTGCAATAAAGAGTTTAAATGAGATTAGAAAACGAATTTGATACCCAATTTTGAGGGCAATGGCAATATGGGATAAAAATAATTGATATGTAAATATTTTTTGAGAAGAGCACAATGCTGATATTTTTTCAGGGCCAAGTATCTGGGGGACCACCTCTCCCCCGAAAACACCACTAAATCAGACATCATGAGAATATCGGTCTGAAATGAAGTATTTTAAGAATGGAGTACACCTTACATCCAAACTTTAATTCGTAGACCAATAAAGATCATATGGGATTTTGATAAAGGCACTTATATTGTTAAACTGTTAGTCAAGTTAGCATCGTATTTCACTAAAAGGTCTTTAATTGTCAAAAATAATTATTCCAAAGAAACTTTCGTTCCATATAAAGTAAAAGAAAACGCCGCGGAGCGGGCCCGGGTCAACTAGTAATGTATATGTATTCTTGATCAGCGTATAAATCTAAGATGATCTAGACATATCCCTCCGTCTGTATGTTGAAATCACGCTACAGTCTTTAAAAATAGATAAATTGATCTCAAATTGTGCACATATTCTTCTTTTGTCCATAAGCAGGTTAGGTTAGAAGATGCAATATATCGGACTATAT
>NC_081552.1:187109081-187291374 GCF_963082655.1 Stomoxys calcitrans | reverse complement strand
TTTGGATATATCTGCCATATAGACCGATCCCCCGATTTAGGGTCTTACGCCCATAAAAGCTACATTTGTTATCCGATTTTGCTAAAATTTGGGACAGTGAGTTGTGTTACGTCCCACGACATTCATCTTTAATTTTGCCTAGATCGGTCCAGATTTGGATATAGCTGCCATATAGACCGATTTCTCGATTGAAAGTTTTGGCCCCATAAAAAGCACGTTTATAAACCCATTTCACTAAAACTTGACACTGCGACTTATGTTACACTTTTCGAGACACAGCGACTTATGTTACACTTGTCGCTGTGTCTGTCGCTACCAAAAAGACCAATATGCTGTTCTACAAAATTTAACAAAGACTTGTTCATATTAGGCCACTCAATATCCGTGTCGAATTTGGTCCAAATCGGACCATATTTTGAAAAAGCTGCAACGGACTATGACGAAAGCTGGTTTACATATATACCCGAGGTGGTGGGTATTCAAAGTTCGGCCCGGCCTAACTTTACGCCTTTTTTACTTGTTTTTATACCCTCCATCATTGGATGGGGGTATACTAATTTGGTCATTCTGTTTGTAACTCCTCGAACTATTCGTCTAAGACCCCATAAAGTATAAATATTCTTGATCGTCATTACATTTTAAGTCGATCTAGCCATGTCCGTCCGTCTCTTCGTCCATCCGTCTGTCTGTCGAAAGCACGCTAACTTTCGAGGAAGAAAAGCTATCCGCTTGAAATTTTGCACAAATACTTCTTATTAGTGTAGGTCGCTTGGTATTGCAAATGGGCCTTATTGGTCCATGTTTTGTTATAGCTGTCATTGTAACCGATTTTGGATCATGAATTCTTGAGGCACTAGAGGGCGCAATTCTTATCCGATTTGACTAAAATTTTGCATGAGGTGTTTTGTTATTGTTGTCTTGATGTATTGTTGTGTGATGTCTTGTTGTATTGTCTTGACTTCTTGAGCCTGTAGAGGTCGCAATTATTATCCGATTTGCCTGAAATTTTGTACGACGGATTCTTTTATGACATACGTGTTTATTATGGTCCGAATCGGTCTACAGCCTGATACAGCTCCCATATTAACCGATCTCTCTATTTTACTTCTTAAGCCCCTAAAGGGCGCAATTCTTATTCGATTTGGCTGAAATTTTGTACGACGGATTCTCTTATGACCATCAACATACGTGTTTATTATGGTCCGAATCGGTCTACAGCCTGATACAGGTCCCATATTAACCGATCTCTCTATTTTACTTTTTGAGCCCCTAAAGGGCGCAATTCTTATTCGATTTGGCTGAAATTTTACATATACACTTCTAATGTGGTCTCCAGTATTCAATTCTATTAGCAAAGCAATTCTTTTCTTTTATCCTTTGTTTATCTATCTAAAAAGACATACCGGAGATAACACAGATCTCGACAAATGCGATCCATGGTGGAGGGTTTATAAGATTCGGCCCGGCCGAACTTTGCACGCTATTACTTGTTTTCTGTAATACGAAAAAAAAAATCTGTAACAGGATTTTGTTTGAAACACACTTGTGAATCTTTTTGCTTTAGCTTATGAATCTTTTTGCTTTACAGCTTATATAAAGGGTGATTTTTTTGAGGTTAGGATTTTCATGCATTAGTATTTGACAGATCACGTGGGATTTCAGACATGGTGTCAAAGAGAAAGATGCTCAGTATGCTTTGACATTTCATCATGAATAGACTTACTAACGAGCAACGCTTGCAAATCATTGAATTTTATTACCAAAATCAGTGTTCGGTTCGAAATGTGTTCATTCACCGTAACGTTGCGTCCAACAGCATCTTTGAAAAAATACGGTCCAATGATTCCACCAGCGTACAAACCACACCAAACAGTGCATTTTTCGGGATGCATGGGCAGTTCTTGAACGGCTTCTGGTTGCTCTTCACTCCAAATGCGGCAATTTTGCTTATTTACGTAGCCATTCAACCAGAAATGAGCCTCATCCTAACCTCAAAAAAATCACCCTTTATATTTTTTTAGATATTCGTTCTTTATTGTGGGGACAACCAAAAACAAACTGGTTATTTGGCTGTTTGTCCTAATTATCCATAATGCTTCAACTCTTTTGCTCTGTTTACTATTTGAACAAGTCTCCAAATATTCGTGGTCTCCCAGCAAGCAACCTTTTATAAAATTAAATAAACAAAACGAAATATGAACTCCTTTCCGGGTTGGTTTGAGTGGGTAAATATTTGTGGAAGTTAATTTGTTTAATTAGCAAGCCACCTTGCAATGCATTTAAAAGGATTAAAGGATGAAATCGAAAGAAGAGAAAGAGTCAATAAGTTTACCAGACAAATACAAATAAGTCTGTTTATTTCAGAGTTTGTTGTAAATGAATATTCGCGGGTAGAGAAAAATTGCGTAATATAAGAATTTTTAAAACAAGTAAAAGCGTGCTAAGTTCACGCGGCCAGAATCTTTTATACCCTGCACAGTAGATCACGTTTTTCAAGTTACAATATTTGACTGGTATCCCTTTATAAGCAAAACAAGTAAAAGCGTGCCAAGTTCGGTTAGGGACAGTCTTGGGAACCCACCACCATGAATTCTGTTAAAATATGGGAGCTATATCTGGTTATAAACCGAATTAAGATGGGCTCAAGAAGTGAAGTCGGGAGATCGGTTAATATGGGAACCATACTAGGTTATGGTTCGACTCAGACCATATTTTTTACCTATAGACCCATCGATAAGTATACCGATCGGTTTAGAATGACTTCCTGATTCGATTTAGGTATGTCCGTCTGTCTGTCCGTGTATTCTTGTAATTAAGATAAAAGTCTCATTTGTTGCTCGATTTCCGCAACATTTTGTACAAGTCACTTTTTTGGTCCAAGGACAAAAGCTATTGATTTTGAAAAAATCAGCCCACATTTTGATATAGCTCCCATATATATCTTTCTCGGAAAATCGGTCTATATAGCCGCTATAGCCAAATATGGTCCGATTTGGCTTGTTCAAGAACTTAACCAGCGTGCATCAGATTTACGTAAATGCAAATTTTGCCCATGAACATTCCACTAAGGAACGGGGGCAAACTTCTCACATATCAATGAGTGCAGTCCGATTCAAGTTTTAAGCTCAATGATATGGCGCCTCCTTTTTAAAGCCGAGTCTGAACAGCGTGCCGCAGTGCGACACCTCTTTGGAGAGAAGTTTTTACATGGCATGGTACCTCACAAATGTTGCCAGCATTAGAAGGGGAAAACCACCGCCGGCCTTTTTATACCCTCCACCATAAGATGGGGGGTATACTAATATCGTCATTCTGTTTGTAACTACTCGAAATATTCGTCTGAGACCCCATAAAGTATATATATTCTTGATCGTCGCGACATTTTATTTCGATCTATTCATGTCCGTCCGTCTGTCCGTCCGTCTGTCCGTCCGTCTGTCTGTCGAAAGCACGCTAACTTCCGAAGGAGTAAAGCTAGCCGCTTGAAATTTTGCATAAATACTTCTTATTAGTGTAGGTCGGTTGGTATTGTAAATGGGCCATATCGGTCCATGTTTTGATATAGCTGCCATATAAACCGATATTGGGTCTTGACTTCTTGAGCCTCTAGAGTGCGCAATTCTTACCCGATTGGAATGAAATTTTGCACGACGTGTTTTGTTATGATATCAAACAACTGTGCCGAGTATGGTTCCAATCGCTTCATAACCTGATATAGCTGTCATATAAACCGATCTGGGGTCTTGACTTCTTGAGCCTCTAGAGTGCGCAATTCTTATCCGATTGGAATGAAATTTTGCACGACGTGTTTTGTTATGATATCCAACAACTGTGTCAAACATGGTTCAAATCGGTTCATAACCTGATATAGCTGCCATATAAACCGATCTGGGGTCTTGACTTCTTGAGCCTCTAGAGTGCGCAATTCTTATCCGATTGGAATGAAATTTTGCACGACGTGTTTTGTTATGATATCCAACAACTTTGCCAAGTATGGTTCAAATCGGTCCATAACTTGATATAGCTGCCATATAAACCGATCTTGGGTCTTGACTTCTTGAGCCTCTAGAGTGCGCAATTCTTATCCGATTTGGCTGAAATTTTGCAAGACGTATTTTATTCTTACTTTCACCAACTGCGTCAAATATGGTTCAAATCGGTTCATAACCTGATATAGCTGCCATATAAACCGATCTGGGATCTTGACTTCTTGAGCCTCTAGAGGTCGCAATTATTATCCGATTTGCCTGAAATTTTGAATTTGGAAATTTCGGATCCTCTCATGACCATCAACATACCTGTTTATTATGGTCTGAATCGGTCTATAGCCCGATACAGCTCCCATATAAATCGATCTCTCTATTTTACTTCTTGAGCCCCCAAAGGGCGCAATTCTTATTTGAATTGGCTGAAATTTTACACAGGTCTCCAACATGACAATAAATTGGAGGATCGGTCTATATGGCAGCTATATCCAAATCGGAACCGATCGGAGCCATATTGAAAGAAGATGTCGAAGGGTCGAACACAACTCACTGTCCCAAATTTCAGCAAAATCGGATAATAAAAGTGGCTTTTATGGGCCTAAAACCCTAAATTGGAGGATCGGTCTATATGGCAGCTATATCCAAATCGGAACCGATCGGAGCCATATTGAAAGAAGATGTCGAAGGGTCGAACACAACTCACTGTCCCAAATTTCAGCAAAATCGGATAATAAAAGTGGCTTTTATGGGCCTAAAACCCTAAATTGGAGGATCGGTCAATATGGCAGCTATATCCAAATCTGAACCGATCTGAGCCATATTGAAAGAAGATGTCGAAGGGTCGAACACAACTCACTGTCCCAAATTTCAGCAAAATCGGATAATAAATGTGGCTTTTATGGGCCTAAGACAATAAATTGGAGGATCGGTCTATATGGCAGCTATATCCAAATCTGAACCGATCTGAGCCATATTGAAGGAAGATGGCGAAGGGTCTAAGACAACTCACTGTCTTAATTTTCAGCAAAGTCGGACAATAAATGTGGCTGTGGAATCTGTGCAAAGTTTCAGCTCAATATCTCTATTTTTGAAGACTGTAGCGTGATTTCAACAGACAGACGGACAGACGGACGGACATGTCTAAATCGTCTTAGATTTTTACGCGGATCAAGAAAATATATACTTTATAGGGTCGGAAATGGATATTTCGATGTGTTGCAAACGGAATGACAAAATGAATATACCCCCATCCGTCGGTGGTGGGTATAAAAAAACAGTGAGTTTTTGTAAGCCTCCCTATATCCGACTCGAATATGATTCAGATCGGTCTATATTCAGGTATAGCTGCCATGTCAAGCGATCTGCCAATTAATTTGGGTTATTTTAAGCCTCCTGATACCCGACCTAAGTATGGTTCAGATCGGACTATATTTAGATATAGCTGCCATTTAGACCGATCTACCGATAGAGGGTCTGAAGGCCATAAAAGTTTTATTTTTTATCCGATTTCGCTGAAATTTGGAATAGTGCGGAGTTTAAGGCCTCCCAACATCCGACCTAAATATGACACAGATCGGGCTATAGTTAGACACAGGTGTCACATAGACCGATCTGCCGATAAGGGGTCTGAAACCCATAAAAGTTTTATTATACCCTCCACCATAAGATGGGGGGTATACTAATATCGTCATTCTGTTTGTAACTACTCGAAATATTCGTCTGAGACCCCATAAAGTATATATATTCTTGATCGTCGCGACATTTTATTTCGATCTATCCATGTCCGTCCGTCTGTCCGTCCGTCCGTCCGTCCGACTGTCTGTCGAAAGCACGCTAACTTCCGAAGGAGTAAAGCTAGCCGCTTGAAATTTTGCATAAATACTTCTTATTAGTGTAGGTCGGTTGGTATTGTAAATGGGCCATATCGGTCCATGTTTTGATATAGCTGCCATATAAACCGATATTGGGTCTTGACTTCTTGAGCCTCTAGAGTGCGCAATTCTTACCCGATTAGAATGAAATTTTGCACGACGTGTTTTGTTACGATATCCAACAACTGTGGCAAGTATGGTTCCAATCGCTTCATAACCTGATATAGCTGTCATATAAACCGATCTGGGGTCTTGACTTCTTGAGCCTCTAGAGTGCGCAATTCTTATCCGATTGGAATGAAATTTTGCACGACGTGTTTTGTTATGATATCCAACAACTGTGCCGAGTATGGTTCCAATCGCTTCATAACCTGATATAGCTGTCATATAAACCGATCTGGGGTCTTGACTTCTTGAGCCTCTAGAGTGCGCAATTCTTATCCGATTGGAATGAAATTTTGCACGACGTGTTTTGCTATGATATCCAACAACTGTGCCGAGTATGGTTCCAATCGCTTCATAACCTGATATAGCTGTCATATAAACCGATCTGGGGTCTTGACTTCTTGAGCCTCTAGAGGTCGCAATTATTATCCGATTTGCCTGAAATTTTGAATTTGGAAATTTCGGATCCTCTCATGACCATCAACATACGTGTTTATTATGGTCTGAATCGGTCTATAGCCCGATACAGCTCCCATATAAATCGATCTCTCTATTTTACTCCTTGAGCCCCCAAACGACGCAATTCTTATTCGTATTGGCTGACATTTTACACAGGTCTCCAACGTATAATCTAATTGTGGTCTAAACCGGATCATATCTTGATATCGGTCTAATAGCAGAGCAAATCTTTTCTTATATCCTTTTTTGCCTAAGAAGAGATGCCGGGAGAAGAACTCGGCAAATGCGATCCATGGTGGAGGGTATGTAAGATTCGGCCCGGCCGAACTTAGCACGCTTTTACTTGCTTTTTTTTTATGCCCACCACCGAAGGATGGGGGTATATTCATTTTGTCATTCCGTTTGCAACACATCGAAATATCCATTTCCGACCCTATAAAGTATATATATTCTTGATCAGCGTAAAAATCTAAGACGATCTAGCCATGTCCGTCCGTCTGTCCGTCTGTCTGTTGAAATCACGCTACAGTCTTTAAAAATATAGATATTGAGCTGAAATTTTGCACAGATTCTTTTTTTGTCCATAAGCAGGTTAAGTTCGAAGATGGGCTATATCGGACTATATCTTGATATAGCCCCCATATAGACCGATCCGCCGATTTAGGGTCTTAGGCCCATAAAAGCCACATTTATTATCCGATTTTGATGAAATTCGGGACAGTGAATTGTGTAAGGCCCATCGACATTAATTGTTAATTTGGCTCAGATCGGTCCAGATTTGGATATAGCTGCCATATAGATCGATCCTCCGATTTATAGTGTAAGGCCCATAAAAGCCACATTCATTATCTGATTTTGCTGAAATTTGGGACAGTGAGTTGTGTTAGGCCCTTTGACATATTTCTTCAATTTGGTCCAGATCCGTTCAGATTTAGATATAGCTGCCATTTAGACCGATTTCTTGATTTATGGTTTGGGCCAATAAAATGCTCATTTTTTGTCCGATGGCGCCGAAATTTGGAACAGTGAGTTAAGTTTAGCCCATTGACATACTTCTGCAATATCGCACAGATCGGTCCAGATTTAGATATAGCTGCCATATAGACCGATATCTAGGTTTTAGGTTTTGGGGCCATAAAAGACGCATTTATTGTCCGATTTCGCTGAAATTTAACACAGTGAGATTGGTTAGGCTCTTCGACGTCCTTCTTAAGTTTTGCCCAGATCAGTCCAGATTTGCATATAGCTGCCATATAGACCGATCTCGACTTAAGGTTTAGGGCCCATAAAAGAGGCATTTATTGTCCGATTTCGCCGAAATTTGGGACAGTGCTTTGTGTTAGGCTTTTCGACATGTTTATGCAACTTGGCCCAAATCGGTTCAGATTTGGATATAGCTGCCATGTAGACCGATATCTCGATTTAAAGCCTTGGCCCCATAAAAGGCGCATTTATAATCCGATTTCAGTGAAATTTGACACAGCGACTTATGTTCGGCTTTTCGACATCCGTGTCGTATATAGTTCAAATCGGTATGAGGTATATGAGTATAAGGTATGAAATTTTCACCGAATTTTGATGAAAGGTGGTTAACATATATACCCGAGGTGGTGGGTATCCAAAGTTCGGCCCGGCCGAACTTAACGCCTTTTTACTTGTTTTTTTTTTATACCCTCCACCATAAGATGGGGGGTATACTAATTTCGTTATTCTGTTTGTAACTACTCGAAATATTCGTCTGAGACCCCATAAAGTATATATATTCTTGATCGTCGCGACATTTTATTTCGATCTATCCATGTCCGTCCGTCTGTCCGTCCGTCCGACCGTCTGTCTGTCGAAAGCACGCTAACTTCCGAAGGAGTAAAGCTAGCCGCTTGAAATTTTGCACAAATACTTCTTATTAGTGTAGGTCGGTTGGTATTGTAAATGGGCCATATCGGTCTATGTTTTGATATAGCTGCCAAATAAACCGATCTTGGGTCTTGACTTCTTGAGCCTCTGGAGGGCGCAATTCTTATCCGATTTGAATGACATTTTGCACGACGTGTTTTGTTATGATATCCAACAACTGTGTCTAGTATGGTTCAAATCGGTTGATAACCTGATATAGCTGTCATATAAACCGATCTTGGGTCTTGACTTCTTGAGCCTCTAGAGTGCGCAATTCTTATACGATTTAAATGAAATTTCTCACGACGTGTTTTGTCATGATATCCAACATCTGTGCCAAGAATGGTTTCAATCGCTTTATAACTTGATATAGCTGCAATATAAACTGATCTTGGGTCTAGACTTCTTGAGCCTCTAGAGGGAGCAATTCTTATCCGATTTGAATGAATTTTGGCCCGACGTGTTTTGTTATGATATCCAACAACTGTGCCAAGTATGGTGTAAATCGGTTCATAACCTGATATAGCTGTCATATAAACCGATCTGGGATCTTGACTTCTTGAGCCTATAGAGGTCGCAATTATTATACGATTTGCCTGAGATATTGTACGACGGATTCTCTCATGACCGTCAACATACGTGTTTATTATGGTCTGAATCGGTCTATAGCCCGATACAGCTCCCATATAAATCGATCTCTCTATTTTACTTCTTGAGCCCCCAAAGGGTGCAATTCTTATTCGAATTCACTAATATTTTACACAGGTCTCCAACATATAATTTAATTGTGGTCCAAATCGGACCATATCTTGATATCGCTCTAATAGCAGAGCAAATCTTTTCTTATATCCTTTTTTGCCTTAGAAGAGATGCCGTGAAAAGAACTTGACAAATGCGATCCATGGTGGAGGGTATATAAGATTCGGCCCGGCCGAACTTAGCACTCTTTTACTTGTTTTTTCTAATGGTCTTGCCCGGATTCGGACCCAAGCGTTCAGCGTCATAGGCGGACATGCTAACCCCAGCGCTACGGTGGCCTCCAGCGGCTTATATAGCAGCTTTATCAAAACTTGGACTGATATGGTCCATTTACAATCCCAACTGACGTGAACTAAAAGAAGAATTTGTTGCAAAATTTCAAGCGCTCAGCTTAAATCCTTCGAAAGTTAGCGTGTTTTCGAGAGCCAGACGAAATGGGCGGACATTGCCAAACTTTCGTACTGTTCTTACTTTGAAAGAGTAAGAACAAGTAAAAGCGTGCCAGGTTCGGCCGGGCCGAATGTTCGGTACAAACCACCATGGATTCCGCTAAAATGTACCCTTATTAACTGAGTTTGTGTTAGAATTATTATGCCCACGACTATAGGATGGGGGTATACTAACGTAGTCCTTCGGTTTGTAACACCTCGAAATAATGATCTGCGACACCATAAAGTATATATATTCTGGATCCCCTCGACATTTTGATTCGATCTAGCCATGTCCGTCCATCTGTCTGTCGAAAGCACGATAGCGGTCGAACACGTAAAGCCCTTTGAAATTTTGCACAGAAATTCACTATGGATGTTGGTCGTCGAAGATTGCAAATGGGCCATATCAGTTCAGATTTAGATAGAGCTCCCATATAAACCGATCTCCCGATTTGACTTCTTGAGCCCCTGGAAGGCTCAACTTAACGCCTGTTTACTCGTTAAGTTTTGACTGTGCCAAATTCGATCCAAATCAGTCGATAACCTGATATACATCCCATATAAACCAGTCTCTTAATTATGCTTGTTCTGTTCCTAGAAGCTTTAATTTTTGCTGGTTTGACAGAAGTTTGGTATATAGAATAAAATTATGTCCTTTAACCAAATTTGGTTTGTTAAAATTTTTAGCAGAATCCATCGTGGTGGGTTCCCAAGATTTGGCCCGGACGAGCTTAGCACGCTTTTACTTGCTTTTGTTCCAAGAAGTCATATCGGAATATCGGTACTTAAGGGGCCTATATCGCCATGTTGACCAATTCAGATAAAACTTGGCACTGATGTTGCAAGTCACGAGATAGGGTTTTGGGCAGTTATGACTTATATATCCGACGAATAATATATACGTCGAAAATGAAGTAAACCTAGCCAAAAATCTAATTTTTTATAGAATTAACAAGTAAAAAGGCGTTAAGTTCGGCCGGGCCGAACTTTGGATGCCCACCACCTCGGGTATATATGTAAACCACCTTTCGTCAAAATACGGTGAAAAATGCATACCTTACGCCCATAGCAGCAATATCGAAATATGTTCCGATTTGGACCAAATACTAATAAGTAAAAATCATTGTTCAATTGTGTATAACAAAATATTGGCCTTTTTAGTAGGTATATCTAAAAATAAACCTATCTGAACCATATACAATACGGATGTCGAGAAGACTAACATAAGTTCCTGTATCAAATTTCAGTGAAATCGGATAAAAAATGCGCCTTTTATGGGGCCAAGACTTTAAATCACGAGATATGTCTATATGTCAACCGTATCCGACTCTGAACCGATCTGAACCAAATAGGAGAAGAATATCGAAGGGCCTAACACAACGCTGTCCCAAATTTCAGCGAAATCGGACAACAATTGCGCTTTTTGTGGGCTCAAAACCTTAAATCGAGTGATCGGTCTGTATGGCAGCTATATGCAAATCTTGATCGATCTAGGCCAAATTGCAGATATATATCGAGGAGCTTAACTTAACTCTCCGTCCCATATTTCAGCGAAATCGCACAATAAATGCGCATTTTGTGGGCCCAAAACCTTAAATCGGGAGATCGGTCTACATGGCAGCTATATCCAAATCTTGACCGATCTGTGCCATATTTCAGAAGTATATCGAGGTGTTTAACCTAACTCACTGTCCCAAATTTCGGCGATATCGGACAATAAATGCGCCTTTTATGGGCAAAAAACCTTACATCGACAGATCGACCTATATGGCCGCTATATCCAAATCTAAACTGATTTGGGCCAAATTGAAGACGAATGTCGAAGGGCCTAACACAACTCACTATCCCAAATTTCAGCAAAATCAGATAATAAAAGTGGCTGTTAAGGGCCTAAGACCCTAAATCGGCGGATCGGTCTATATGTGGGCTATATCAAGATATAGTCCGATACAGCCCATCTTCGAACATAACCTGCTTATGGACAAAAAAAGAATCTCTGCAAAGTTTCAGCTCATTAGCTCTATTTTTAAAGCCTGTAGCGTGATTTCAACAGACAGATGGACGGACATGGCTAGATCGTCTTAGATTTTTACGCTGATAAAGAAAATATATACTTTTTAGGGTCAGAAATGGATATTTCGATGTGTTGTAAACGGAATGACAAAATGAATATACCCCCAACCTTCGGTGGTGGGTATAAAAACGAATAAGGAAGTAGTAAAATTACATTTTAAACGCTTGCAAATTTTTGACTGTCGTAAATCTTTGTTCCAAATTTCAGCTAAATCGGATGAAAATTGGAACTTGTAAGGGCTGAAGAAGTCATATCCGGGGCTATCAAATATGGGGGCTATATCTGTTTACAGACCGATTTGAATGATACTTGGCATGGATGTTGGAAGTCATAACTTAAGTCCTTGTTGCAAGCCAAATCGTATGAAGATAGAGGCTTCTACGGGATCAAGAATTCAATCCGGGTATCGATTTATATGGGGGCTATATCTGTTTATAGGGCGATTCAGATCATACCTGGCTGAATGTTGAAAGTCATAACTCAAATTTTTTGTTCCAAATTGCAACCAAATCGAATGAAAATTGAGAATTTTTAGGGCTCAAGAAGTCAAATGCCGTTATCCGGTTATATCTGTTTATAGACCGATTCGAATTGTACTTAACACCGATGTTGAAAGTCATAATTCAAGTCTTTGTTCCAAATTTCAGCCAAATCGAATGTTGTTGGAAGTCATACCAGAACGACATGTGCAAAATTTCAGCCAAATAGCATAAGAATTGCGCCGCCTAGGACTCAAAAATTCAAATCAGGAAATTGGTTATATGGCAGCTATATCAGAATAGAGACAGATTAATACCATACTTAAGACATTTGTTGAAAGTCATGCCAAACCGATATGTGCCAAATTTCAGCCAAATCTGATGAGAATTGCGCCCTCCAGGAGCTCAATTAGTCTAATCGAGAGATCGGTTTATATAGCGTCTTATCATTTTGCAGACAGATGTAGATCGTACTTAGCACAGTTGTTTGAAGTCATACCAAAGCGATATTTGCAAAATTTCAGCGAAAACCGATAAGAATTGCGCCCTCAAGAAGCTCAAAAATTGTAATCGGGAGATCGGTTTATATGGCGGCTTTATCAGGTTATAGACAGATTTAAATCATAATTAGCGCAGTTTTTGGAAGTCATACCAAAACGATATGTGGAAAATTTCTGCCAAATCCGATAAAAATTTTCCCCTCTAGAAGCTCAAGTAGTCTAATTGGGATATCGTTTTATATGGCAGCTATATCAGGTATAAACTGATTTAGACCATACTTAGCAGAGTAATTGGAAGATATACCAAAACACCTTACGCATTTTCAGCCAAATTGGATAAGAATTGAATAAGGGTGTACTCTGAAGAACTTGGACTGGTCACGTCGAGAATGTTTACCGACCACTGCGGTGTGTATCATGGTGGAATGGTTAAGAGTTTTTCTGAACTCAAAAACCGTCCTCGACTGTCGTAGAAGTTAAAATGCAAGTTTTTTGCAACTTTTGCCCACGAACATTCCACTAAGGTACAGGGGCAACGAGATGGCTGAACTGTTCAATATTTATCTGTTCAGGGTTCTGGGGAACTGGAATATGTGGGTAAGCCTATAGGCAACGAATGATCGATGGTCACAAGGAGGGGACTGTGAGCATTCCAAAACTATGTGGCCTAAACTAGACTTGAAAAGGTCTACCGCTTTGCTGTCATGGCTAGAACAGACGTCTTAGTCATTGTTTCCGTCATGACAGGTCACCGTCTAATCGGAAAACATGCTGACAAATAGACTGAAGTTGTCAATTACGACTTTTGCAGAAGCTGAGTGAGGACATCGAAGAAGAAGAGACTATAGAACACTTTCTATGTGTATGTCCTGCACTGGCAATCAGAAGAAATTCCACTATAGGTTCTCGTTTCTTTGAGAGCCTGTCTGATTTAGCGGATGTGAACATTCGCAAGTTATTGGGCTTTTTAAAGCGATATGGATGGTTCAACGGTAGGAACTACAATAGAAGGCATCTTCCTTCTTCTGTTCCTGTGGTATCACAATGAACGAAAACGTCTAAGTGAGTCTGATGGCAGACAGCCACTTAAACTTAACTTACCAACTATTGGGTTGCCCAAAAAGTAATTGCGGATTTTTCTTATAGTCGGCGTTGACAAATTTTTTCACAGCTTGTGACTCTGTAATTGCATTCTTTCTTCTGTCAGTTATCAGCTGTTACTTTTAGCTTGCTTTAGAAAAAAAGTGTAACAAAAGTATATTTGATTAAAGTTCATTCTAAGTTTTATTAAAAATGCATTTACTTTCTTTTAAAAAATCCGCAATTACTTTTTGGGCAACCCAGTATATTATATATGCATACTAGCTGACCCGGGCCCGCTCCGCTACGCTTTCTTTTACTTTATATGGCACAAAAAACTTCCTTGGAAATTTTTTTCGATAATTAAAGAGCTTTTAGTTAAATACCATGCTACGAAAATAGTATATCGCTTGACTAACAATTTAACAATATAAGTGCCTTTGTCCGAATCCCATATGATCTTTATTGGTCGACGAATTTAAGTTTGGATGTACTTTTTACTTTATTTCAGCCCGCTACTCTCACGATATCTGATTTAGGGGTGTTTTCGGGGGTGAGGTGGTCCCCCAGGCACTTGGCCCTGAAAAAATATCAGCATCGTGCTCTTCTTTGAAAAACCATTTATTTAAACCCCATATTGTCATTGGTTTAGGGGAATTTACACGATGAGGCGTCCCGCAAACACATGGCCCAAAATAGGTTATCAAATTCGTTTTCTAATCTTAAATACCACATATTGGCATGGTCGACAATTTTTTACTCCTTGCGGGGTGTTTTGGGGAAGGGGTGATTCCCTTAATACATGGTCCTAAATTTTGATATCAAATTCGTATTCTACTCCCAAATACCTTTATTTGAGCCCCATTTTGCGATGGTCACTAAAAAATTGCTGCTTGTGGGGTATTTTGGGAAAGGGGTTGACCCCCAGAAAATTGGTCCGGAAAGTGGGTATCAATTCTTGCTCTACCTTCCAATACCTTTCATTTAAGCTCCACATTCACATGGTCGGTATATATGGCCGATTTAGGGGTGTTTTGGGGATAAGGGTGGTTGTCCAAACACTAAGCCCGGAAAATATATCAGCGACCCATATATCTAAATATCATTTATTTTAACCCCATTTATTTTATCCTCATAATTGGATATTAAGTTCGTTTTTAAATCTCATTTAAACTCCTTATTGCAAAAGTCAGCAAATAGGTCCGGTTTGGGGTATTGGCCCTAAAAACTATAAATATTTAGTTCCACTCTCTTAACGGCACAAATTGTCTTGGTGAGCAAATATGTCCTATTTGGGGGTTGTTAAGGTGGTGGGACGTCCCGTAGACAGTTGGTCCCTAATGGTGATATCAGATACGTGGTCTACTCCCAAATACCTTTAATTGAGCCACATATTTCCATAGTCGGCAAACATGACCGGCTTGGGGGGTGTTTTGGGTGATGGGCGGCCACTCAGTGAGTTGGCCTTGAAAATATATATCGGATTCGTGTTCCACTTTAAAAACATATTGCAATAGTCAGAAAATACTTACTATTTGGGTGGTGTTGTGGGGGTGGAGTGGCCTCGCAGACACTTTTCCCAAATATTGATATCATATTCGTGCTTTACTCCCAAAGACCTTTCATTTGAGCCCCATTTTACTATAGTAAATTTGTCCCCTTTGGAGGATGTTTTTGGGAAGAGGCGGCCCCCCAAACACTTGGTCCCATATTTTGGTATTAGATTCTACTTCTACACTCAAAAACCTTTTATTTAAGTTCCATGTTCCCATGGTCAGTAAATAAGTCCTGTTTGGGGATGTCCGTCCGTCTGCCGTCCGTCTGTCTGTCGAAAGCACGCTTACTGCCGAAGGAGTAAAGCTAGCCGCTTGAAATTTTGCACAAATACTTCTTATTAGTGTAGGTCTGTTGGTATTGTAAATGGGCCATATCGGTCTATGTTTTGATATAGCTGCCAAATAAACCGATCTTGGGTCTTGACTTCTTGAGCCTCTAGAGTGCGCAATTATTATCCGATTGGAATGACATTTTGCACGACGTGTTTTGTTATGATATCCATCATCATTGCCAAGTATGGTTCAAATTGGTCCATAACCTGATATAGCTGTCATATAAACCGATCTTGGGTCTTGACTTCTTGAGCCTCTAGAGTGCGCAATTCTTATCCGATTTAGCTGAAATTTTGCATGACGTATTTTATTTTTACGTTCAACAACTGTGTCAAATAAGGTTTAAATCGGTTCATAACCTGATATAGCTGCCATATAAACCGATCTGGGATCTTGACTTCTTGACCCCTAGAGGTCGCAATTATTATCCGATATGCCTGAAATTTTGTACGACGTATCCTCTCATGACCATCAACAAACGTGTTTACTATGTTCTGAATCGGTCTATAGCCCGATACAGATCCCATAAAAATCGTTCTCTCTATTTTACTTCGTGAGCCCCAATGGGCGCAATTCTTATACGAATTGGCTGAAATTTTACACAGGTCTCCAACATATAATGTAATTGTGGTCCGAACCGGACCATATCTTGATATCGTTTTAATAGCAGAGCAACTCTTTTCTTATATCCTTTTTTGCCTAAGAAGAGATGCCGGGAAAAGAACTCGACAAATGCGATCCATGGTGGAGGATATATAAGATTCGGCCCGGCCGAACTTAGCACGCTTTTACTTGTTATATATAAGATATAAGTAAAGAAGAAGGTCCTTAAATCCACTTGCCGTTAGCATTGGCTTGTCTCACTCAGCATATCAAATTATCAATGCTATCATTAGCAATGTTTCAAGCTTGAAAAAACCATAATCCCCAATAACGTTTAACACTCCATTCACATATTTGATTTACTTCCCATTAAAAAAAAAATTATGATAAAACACTTCTAAATTAAAATTTGTAGCATCATTTTAAAATAAAACGTAAAAAACAATCTCTCATTTTAGGTGAACATCCGGAGGCCATGCAGACAGGTTCTTCCGGTTGCCAATACTCATGGCTGACAATAGTCCTGCTGATAACTCACGTATTTTTCTACAAGCAGCAATCAATGACATGGAATCCATCAACAAGGACAAAAGCCTCCAACGCCACAACGTACAAAACTCCATTAGCAAAACGCAACACCATGCCCAGGGCCACCCCCAACACGTTTAAGACCATTTGCCCACCCAACCAAGCCGAAAGGACACATGAATCATGCTTTTCACACGAAGATTTACGTAATTTTAAAAATCAATATGGCTTACCTGGCCAAAGGACATTCTGCTGACACCGTACCAATCATTAGCATCACGTCCAACAACTGCAGCAGTAGCGGGCCATCTGGGTGTGTCCGAGTCAAAAGTCTATAAAAAATATTTAGAGATTGAAAAATATTTGAATTTTATTGGTACTTAAGTGAAAGATACAAATTAAGTAGACACGTTTTATAATCATATTTGTAAAGATAAGAGAGAACATTTTGTGTAATAACTCCAAAGAAATGCAAATATCGGAGAGAAAGAGAAACCCAATATTTGATGATTATAACACAAATTCAATTTCTGAACAGCAAATAAGTATTACCGATCTAAGGAGCTATAAAAGGAGCATTTCCTTAAACGAAAGTGATTCCATTTTCTGTAAGAGTTTCTCAAAACCAACGAATATTTCGTTAATACGAGTAATGCCACTCAAAAGACATAGCTATTTATGTGTGCATTAAGAAAAAAAATCTCAAAATCTACTTAAATTTTGTAATGTCTTTAAATTAAAATATTCATTATATCCAAAAGCATAGGATGAAGGGTATATACCTTAGAATGATGACTTTTTCATTTTTTCTCAACAAGTAAAAAGGCGTTAAGTTCGGCCGGGCCGAACTTTGGATACCCACCACCTCGGTTATATATGTAAACCCCCTTTTGCCAAAATCCGGCGAAGCATGCATACCTTATGCCTCATAGCCGCTATATCGAAATATGTTCCGATTTGGATCAAATACTAATGAGTACAAGTCAGTATTCAAGTGTGTATAACAAAATATTGGTCTTTTTAGTAGCTATATCTAAAAATAAACCGATCTGAACCATATATGTCACGGATGTCTAACATAAGTCAATGTGTCGAATTGCAGTCGGACTTTACGCTTTTTATGGGGCCAAGGCATTAAATCGAGATATTGGTCTAAATGGTAGCTATATCCGAATGTAGACCGATTTGGGCCAAGTTGCAGAAAACTATCGAAGAGCCTAATAAAACTCACTGTAACAAATTTCGGCGACATCCGATTTCGCTAAAATTTGGGTCAGCGATTTGAGTTAGGCTTTTCGACATCCTTGTCTCATATGGTTCAGATCGGTCTTTATTTGGATACTAACTGGACAGGGCCCTCTCCGCTGCGCCTTCTTTCACTCTCATAATTTATCTGAGCCCTATACGGTCAGGTCAGGAAATAAGTCCTGTTTGGAGGTGTCAGTACGGTCTTTCAGTTATTTCGCCCCAATGTGGATATTATGCTCTTCTCCCAAATACCTTTCATTGGAGCCTTATATTGCTATGGTCGGTAAATATGTCCGGTATGGTGGTGTTTTTGGAGGGTGAGGCAGATCCCCATATATCAGATTCGTGCTCTGGTCTCAAATACCTTTCATTTGAGTCCCATATTGTCATTATATTCCAAAACCACCAGCCAAATGCTTGTGGTTTTGAAGGTGGGGCGGCCCCCTAGATATCCCACTCATCTCCGAGATCTGGTCTTTTTGGAAATGGGGTAAGGGGAGGGTTCGCCCATTCAAGTTTGGATGTTAGATCAACATCATTCCCTTGGATTTGGTGGTGGATTGGAGTAGCCAAACTCTTTGCCCCGAAAGTGGATATCAGATTCATACTCCACTCCCAAAAACCACATTGGAGCTACATATTGCTATAGTCGGTACATATGTGTGGTTTAGGGGAAGTTTATGAGGTGAGTCGTCCCTGAAACACTTGGCCATGAAACAGATAGAGATTTGAGCCCCTTTTTGCTATAATCCACAAATATGTCCAGTTTGAAGGACATATTTGTAAAGGGGGGGGGGGGGGGGGGGGGGGGGGGATTTTATGTGATGGCACGACCCCCAAACATTTGGCCTCAAAATTGGATATCAAATTCGTTTTCTACTATCAAATGCCTATTATTTATCGCCATAGTAGGCAATCATGACCGGTTTGAAGGGAGTTTAGAGGCGGACCCTGAAGTAATATCAGCATCGTGCTAGAGCACGATTTTGTTTGAGCCCTATAATGTTCAAACATTTTGAAGGAGGCTATCAAGATATTCAGGGCTACGGGTCTCATTCAGTTTCACACCAATTACTTTTTTTGTATTGGTTACCTACATTCAAAATCATATTTCAAAGCGACCACTTGGGATACTACATTCTTAAAGATCCACTGGTCCTCCTGTGTCCATCCCAATTTGAGGGTAAAAAGTGTACTCTACTACCAAAGACCTTTTATTTCTGTCCTATTCTATCCTGATCGGCCTTCATATATTATTTCAAATTCATGTATTATTTTAAATTCCATTTTCTTAAGTAGTATAGGGAGATGGAGATTGCTCTCTGATTCGTCCTTTCCATATATTCTCGGTCATCATACATTACAGTATGGCGTTGCATTTACTGGGAGGAGAGGGTCGGTCCCCCCGACGCTAATAACCAAACGACAATTTATTGTTGCGTTATACTGTACTGCGGAACGGTAGGACGTAACCCAGACACATGAATTCTTATACCAACGTTAGATTCGAAATATACTGTCATAGACCTTTCTTTTAATTGACATATTATCCCGATCGATCTACACGTGCTATTGAAGGGTATTTAGTGGATGGGCCGGTCCCAGACTCTGTCCTAATTGTCCATGTCAGATTCGTAGTCAACTCCCAAAGACCTTTCATTCGATATCCATTTTGTGACGTTGGACATTTATGCCTGCTTTGAGGTTTTTGGGGTTGGGGAGGCCCGATGGGTACTCAGCTTCCAAATGTGTACTCAGCTTCCACATATCTTTCGTTTGATACCCATATTATCCCAATTGGTAAACATGTCCTGTTGAGGGGTCTAGGGGGTGGGGAGGCGCATTAGACACCAAAGAATAAAGTTTTATATCATTGGACTCTAACTTTTATATAGCTTTCATTAGATATCCATATTTTCCCAAACGGTAAATTTGTCCTGCTGGAGGGTTTTAAGGGGTGGGGAGGGCTCTCGGACACCAAAGAAAACTGTTTGTGTTAGATTTGTATTCTACTTTTAAATACCCTTCACTTGATACCCATATTGCTCAAAGCAGTGAAAGTGTCCTCTTGGGTGGTGTTTTTGGGGTGGGGGCCCCCGATACTTAGGGTAACATTTCAACGCCAAGTTCTTATTATACAGGGTGGCTGATGAATATTGCTACAATGATGAATATTGCTACATTTTTTTTTCGGTGTATGGAATACATTTTTCTTTTATTCATGTTAAATTAAATTATTAAATTAATTATTAAATTATTATTAATTAAATTAATTAATTAATTAATTAAATTAATTATTAAATTATTATTATTAAATAGAAAAAAAGTTATTACATTTTTTTTTGGTAGCGGCTTTCATCAGCCACCCTGTACTTTTAAATATCTTTCACTTGATACCCATTATGCCCAAAGCGACGAAAGTGTCCTCTTGGGGAGCTGTATCGGGCTAAAGACCGATTCAGACCATAATAAACACGTATGTTAATGGTCATAAGAGGATCCGTAGTACAAAATTGCTGGCAAATCGGATAATAAATGCGACCTCTAGAGGCTCAAGAAGTCAAGATCCCAGATCGGTTTATATGGCAGCTATATCAGGTTATGAACCGATTTAAACCTTATTTGACACAGTTGTTGGATATCATAACAAAACACGTCGTACAAAATTTCATTCCAATCGGATAAGAATTGCGCACTCTAGAGGCTCAAGAAGTTAAGACCCAAGATCGGTTTATATGCCAGCTATATCAGGTTATGGAACGATTTGAGCCATACTTGGCACAGTTGTTGGACATCATAGCAAAACACGTCGTGAAGAATTTCATTTCAATCGGATAAGAATTGCGCACTCTAGAGGCTCAAGAAGTCAAAACCCAAGATCGGTTTATATGGCACCTATATCAAAACATTGACCGATATGGCCCATTTACAATTCCAAATTCCAAATGTCCCGACAATCAAGAATATATATACTTTATGAGGTCTCAGACGAACATTTCGAGTAGTTACAAACAGAACGACTAAACTAGTATACCCCCCATCCTATGGTGGAGGGTATAAAAAAAATTGTTATGCCATATTGTCCCATTCGGTACAATATCCGTTCGGGTGGCTTTTGGGATGGCGCGTTCCCCTAGTTTATTTGACCCCAAATTTTTTTTTTCCAATTTCGTTTTTTTTTGGGAAACCGTAAGGTGGCATAAAAAATTTCGCTTAAATCGGTGCACGCATTTCCGGGATCAGGCGTTTTTGAAAAATGTGGTAAGGGGGAGGGTCCGCCCAAACAAATAAACAACCAAGCAAACAAAGCGTAACCATTTCATTTTTGTATAATAGAAGAAGATAATAGATAGCTGTCACAAATCCAATATTTGCTCTACAAAACTGCACAAAATATTTTTTTGTCCGTAAACAGGGCATATAGACCGATCCCGTGATTTAGGGTCTTTGGCTCATAAAAACAACATTTATTATTTGATTCTGAAATGTGAGGCACTGAGTTCTGTCAGGCCCTTCAACGTCCTTCTCCAACTTGGCCCAGATAACATTAGGCCATAAAACACGCATTTATTGCATCGATTTTGCCAAAATTTGAGACAGTGAGTTGCGTTGGGCCCTTCGACATTATTCTTCAATTTGGATCGGTCCAGATTTGGATATAGTTGTCATATAGACTCATCTCTCGATTTAAGGTCTTGGGCCCATAAAAGGCGCAATTATTTTCCGATTTTGGGGCTGTGAGTTGTGTTAGGCCAGTCTACTTCCTTCTTCAGTTTGGCCTAGATCGGTTGAGTTTTTGATATAGTTGCCGTATAGACCTATCTCTCGATTTAATGTTTTGGGCCCATAAAAGGCGCATTTATTATCGGTTCTCGCCAAAATTTAAGATCGTGTGCTGTGTTAGGGACTTCGATATCCTTCTTCAATTTGGCCCAGTTCGGTCCAGATTTGGATATAGCTGCCATATAGACCGATCTGCCGAGTTTGGGTTTTGGGCCCATAAAAGGCGCATTTATTGTTTTTTTTTCCAGAAATTTGGGACAGTGAGTTAAGATAGGCCTCGTGATATCTATTTGGAATATGGTATAGATCGTTCTTGATTTTTATACCCTCCACCATAAGATGGGGGGTATACTAATATCGTCATTCTGTTTGTAACTACTCGAAATATTCGTCTGAGACCCCATAAAGTATATATATTCTTGATCGTCGCGACATTTTATGTCGATCTAGCCATGTCCGTCGGTCCGTCTGTCCGTCCGTCCGTCTGTCCGTCCGTCCGTCTGTCTGTCGAAAGCACGCTAACTTCCGAAGGAGTAAAGCTAGCCGCTTGAAATTTTGCACAAAAACTTCTTATTAGTGTAGGTCGGTTGGTATTGTAAATGAGTTTTGTTACGACATCCAACAACTTTGCCAAGTATGGTTCAAATCGGTCCATAACCTGATATAGCTGCCATATAAACCGATCTTGGGTCTTGACTTCTTGAGCCTCTAGAGTGCGCAATTCTTATCCGATTGGAATGAAATTTTGCACGACGTGTTTTGTTATGATATCCAACAACTGTGCCTAGTATGGTTCAAATCGGTTAATAACCTGATATAGCTGCCATATAAACCGATCTGGGATCTTGACTTCTTGAGCCTCTAGAGCCTCTAGAGGTAGCAATTATTATCCGATTTGCCTGAAATTATGTACTACGGATCCTCTCATGACCATCAACATACGTGTTTATTATGATCTGAATCGGTCTATAGCCCGATACAGCTCCCATATAAATCGATCTCTCTATTTTACTTGTTGAACCCCCAAAGGGCGCAATTCTTATTCGAATTGGCTGACATTTTACACAGGTCTCCAAAATGTAATAATATAATAATAGCAGAGCAAATCTTTTCTTATATCCTTTTTTGCCTAAGAAGAGATGCCGGGAGAAGAACTCGGCAAATGCGATCCATGGTGGAGGGTATGTAAGATTCGGCCCGGCCGAACTTGGCACGCTTTTACTTGTTATAGCTGCCATCTCTCGATTTAAGGTCTTGGGCCCATAAAAGGCGCATTAATTTTCCGATTTCGACGAAATTCGGGATAGGGAGTTAAGTTAAACTCCTTTTTTCCATTGTTCTGCAATTTGGCTCAGATCTGTTCAGATTTTGATATAGCTGCCATAAAGACCGATTTTTCGATTGAAGGTTTTTGGCCCATAAAAGGCACATTTATTGACCGGTTTCGCCGAAATTTGGACCCATAAAACGCATTTATAATCCGATTTCGCTGCAATTTAACGCAGTGACTTTTGTTAGGCCTTTTGAAAACCGCGTCGTATATATTTCAGATCGTTCTATATTTAGATATGGCTACAAAAAAGACCAATATTTTGTTCTACAAAATTGAACAATGACTTGTACTTATTGGACCTCTCAACATCCGTGTCGAATTTGGTCCAAATCGGACCCTATTTCGATGAAGCTGATATGGGGGCATAAGTTATCCATTTTTCACCGGATTATGACAAAAGGTTTACATATATGGCCAAGGTGGTGTTTATCCAAAGTTCGGCCCGGCCAAACTTAACGCCTTTTTACTTGTTTTAATTTAAAAGGCCCCTAGGCCAAAGAAATTATTTTTTTAAATGCCAATTGAATTTTGTTTATTGTGTTTATTGTGAGCTTTTACTCTTTGTTACACTTTTAAATGGCTAAACCATACCAAACAAAAAAAAAAAAAATACAATATATACATACACATCTGTGTTATATGTGCTAAATTCACAAATCAACTAAATTATGTAAATAAATGAATGTATATACTTTGGCAACTAAATATCGCATTTTAATGTTATAAATATTCAAATAAGTCATAATGAAAAACAAGAGCAAATAAAACAATATGAAATAATTTTATGTGATGAAAATGAATATGCGTTTCAAATGAAAAGCAGATAAGGTAAGAAAATGATAAAAACTAATTTAAAAGTTAAATTATGATAGCTCAATTTTCTCAGCCCCGGCCGGCGCAGCATAACTGTAAGCACCACACACACAGGCTGCAACTTGGAGCTCCGATTTGCATCATGTTCATCGATGTCACGGGAAGCTTAGTTGAAAGGGTGCGTCCACAGGTTACGTATAGTGGAAAGCTTTGTATTTAAACGGAGTAGCTGATAATTTGGCCGGTGGCAGTCCGTGATTTCGAGAGGAGAGTCTCAGTGGGGGGTCAGGTAGCATTGACTGAGTGCCTATGATACTTGAAATGACAAGGGGACATTGAAGCCTTGAAATAGCCAATGGCCAACATCAGCGTCTGTTCCCTGGTAAGAGACAGCTGGGGGCGATAATCAGATCTTGGAGGAAGCGATTCGCGTCATCAAGGGATCCCACTTAACCCATGTGATTATGCCGCTTGGTTGATAAACAGCAACCGAAACCCCAAACAAATTACCATGAGAAACAAAAGAATATAAAACCAGTAAGGAAGGCCGGTTATGATTTATATGGGAGCTGTATCAGGCTATAGACAGATTCAGACCATAATAAACACGTATGTTGATAGTCATGAGAGGATCTGTTGTACAAAATTTCAAATCGGATAATAATTGCGACCTCTAGAGGTTCAAGAAGTCAAGATCCCAGATCGGTTTATATGGCATCTATATCAGGTTATGAACCGACTTGTACTTTATTTGACATAGTTGTTGAAAGTAACAATAAAAAACGTCTTGCGAAATTTCAGCCAAATCGGATAGGAATTGCACCCTCTAGAAGCTCAAGAAGTCAAGTCCCCACATCTGTTTATATGACAGCTATATCAGGTAATGAACGGATTTGAACCATATTTGGCACAGTTGTTGGATATCAAAATAAAATACTATGTGCCAAAATTCATTCAAATTGGATAAGAATTGCGCCCTCTAGAGGCTCAAGAAGTCAAGACAAAAGATCGGTTTATATGACAGCTATATAAGGTTATGAACCGATTTGAACCATACTTGGCACAGTTGTTGGATATAATAACAAAACACATCGTGCAAAATTTCATTTCAATCGGATAAGAATTGCGCACTCTAGAGGCTCAAGAAGTCAAAACCCAAGATCGGTTTATATGGCAGCTATATCAAAACATGGACCAATATGGCCCATTTACAATACCAACCGACCTACACTAATAAGAAGTATTTGTGCAAAATTTCAAGAGGCTAGCTTTACTCCTTCGGAAGTTAGCGTGCTTTCGACAGACAGACGGACGGACGGACAGACGGACGGACGGACAGACGGACGGACGGACAGACGGACAGACGGACGGACGGACAGACGGACGGACATGGCTAGATCGACATAAAATTTCACGACGATCAAGAATATATATACTTTATGGGACGAATCAGACGAATATTTCGAGTAGTTACAATCAGAATGACGAAATTAGTATACCCCCCATCTTATGGTGGAGGGTATAAAAAAACCTTCGTACCAAATTTCGAGAGAATCCGTTAACAAATTTTCATTTTATTGCAGTATTACTTAAAATCGGACGAACATATATATGAGAGCTATATCCAAATCTGAACCGATTTTTTCCATTTTCAATAGGCTTTGTCTGTAGACCATAAAACATTAATGAATCAAGTTTTAAGACGATCAGATTAAAACTGCGACCTGTACCTTGTACACAAATTAACATGGACAGATGGACAGACAGGCAGATGGGCATAGCTAAATCAGAAAGTGATTCTGAGTTGATCGGTATACTTATCAATGGGTCTCTCTCTCTCCACCATGGATCGCATTGTCGAGTTCTTTTCCCGGCATCTCTTCTTAGGTAAAACCTGTTTGGCTCAGTTGTTAGATATCATAACAAAATACTTCGTGCAAAATTTCATTCCAATCGGATTAGAATTGCGCCCTCTAGAGGCTCAAGAAATCAAGACCCAAGATCGGTTTATATGACAGCTATATCAGGTTATGGATCGATTTGAACCACACTTGTCACAGTGGTTGGTTGTCATAACAAAACACGTTGTGCAATATTCTTTGTGGGGCTATATTAAAGCTCATTTATTCGTGAGACACCGGCAGAAATAATGAAAATAAAATGCCAAAATTAGACTAAGCAGATGGACCATTTGAGGCCTAGTCACGGTCTACAATTGCAAGAAATAAATCTCAAATATTAAGCCATATGGACCGTACTATCGATTCAAATAAAGATTTCATGAATCTTTATACACACCATCGAAGGATGGGGGTATATTCATTGTGTCATTCCGTTTGCAACACATCGAAATATCCATTTCCGAACCTATAAGGTATATATATTCTCGATCAGCGTAAAAATCTAAGACGATCTAAACATGTTCGTCCATCTGTCTAGATATAGAGATATTTAGCTGAAACTTTGCACAGATTCTTTTTTATACCCTCCACCATAGGATGGGGGGTATACTAATTTCGCCATTCTGTTTGTACTCGAAATATTCGTCGGAGACCCCATAAAGTGTATATATTCTTGATCGTCGTGACATTTTATGTCGATCTAGCCATGTCCGTTCGTCCGTCTGTCTGTCGAAAGCACGCTAACTTCCGAAGGAGAAAAGCTAGCCACTTGAAATTTTGCATAAATACTTCTTATTAGTGTAGTTCGGTTGGTATTGTAAATGGGCCATATCGGTCCATGTTTTGATATAGCTGCCATATAAACCGATCTTGGGTCTTGATTTCTTGAGCCTCTAGAGTGCGCAATTCTTATCCGATTGGAATGAAATTTTGCACGACGTGTTTTGTTATGATATCCAACAACTGTGCTATGTATGGATCCAATCGGTCCATAACCTGATATAGCTGTCATATAAACCGATCTTGGGTCTTGACTTCTTGAGCCTCTAGAGGGCGCAATTCCTATCCGAATTGGCTGAAATTTTGCATGACGTATTTTATTCTTACTTTCAACTACTGTGTCAAATAAGGTTCAAATCGGTTCATAATCTGATAAAGCTGTCATATTAACAGATATGGAGACTTGACTTCTTGAGCTTCTAGAGGGCGCAATTCCTATCCGATTTGGCTGAAATTTTGCATGACGTATTTTATTCTTACTTTCAACTACTGTGTCAAATAAGGTTTAAATCCGTTCATAACCTGATAAAGCTGTCATATAAACCGATCTGGGATCTTGACTTCTTGAGCTTGTAGAGGGCGCAATTATTATCCGGTTTGCCTGAAATTGTACGAGGGATTCTCTCATGACCATCAACATACGTGTTTAGTATGCTCTGAATCGGTCTATAGCCCGATACAGCTCCCATATAAATCGATCTCTCTATTTTATTTCTTGAGCCCCCAAAGGGCGCAATTCTTATTCGAATTGGCTGACATTTTACACAGGTCTCCAACATATAATTTAATTGTGGTCCAAACCGGACCCTATCTTGATATCGCTCTAATAGCAGAGCAAATCTTTTCTTATATCGTTGTTTGCCTGACAAGAGATGCTGGGAGAAGAACTCGACAAATGCGATCCATGGTGGAGGGTATATAAGATTCGGCCCGGCCGAACTTAGCACGCTTTTACTTGTTTCTCCATAAGCAGGTTAAGGCCGAAGACGGGCTATATCGGACTATATCTTGATATAGCCCCCATATAAACCGATCCTCCGATTGAGGGTTTTAGGCCAGTAAAAGCCGCATTTATTATTCGATTTTGATGAAATTTGGGACAGTGAGTTGTGTTAGGCCCCTCCACATCTTTCTTCAATTTCTTCAAATCGGTCCAGATTTGAACATAGCTGCCATATAGACCGATCCGCCGATTTAGGGTCGTAGGCCCATTAAAAACACATTTTCCGATTTTGCTGAAATTTGGGACAGTGAGTTGTGTTAGGTCCTTCGATATTCTTCTTCAATTTGTCACAGATCGATTAAGATTTGCATATAGCTGCTTATAGACCGATCTTTCGATTTAAAGTTTTGGGGCCATAAAAAGCGCATTTATTGTCAAATTTAGACGAAATTTGATACAGGGACTTATGTTAGGCTTCTCGACATCCGTGTCGTTCAAATCGGTTTATTTTTATACCCTCCACCATAGGAAAGGGGTACACTAATTTCGTCACTCTGATTGTAACACCTCGCAATATGCGTCTGAGACCCCATAAAGCACATATATTCTTGATCGTCATGTCATATTAAGTCGATCTAGCCATGTCCGTCCGTCCGTCTGTCTGTCGAAAGCACGCTAACTTTCGAAGGAGTAAAGCTAGCTGCTTAAAATTTTGGACAAATACTTTTTATTAGTGTAGGTCAGTTGGGATTGTAAATAGGCCAAATCGGTCCGTGTTTTGATATAGCTGCCATAAAAACCTATCTTGGGTCTTGACAACTTGAGCCCACGCAGCACGCTCTTACTTGTTGGATATAGCTACTAAAAAGACCAATATTTTGTTATACACAATTGAAAAATGACTTGTACTTATCAGTATTTGGTCGAAATCGGAACATATTTCGATATAGCTGCTATGGAGCATAAGGTATACATTTTTCACCGAATTTTGACGAAAGGTGGCTTACATACATACCCAGGGTGGTGGATATCCAAAGTTCGGCCCGGCTGAACTTAACGCCTTTTTACTTGTTTTATCCATAAGCAAGTTAAGTTCACAGATGGGCTATATCGGACTATGTCTTGATCTAGCCCCCATATAACCGATCCGCCGATTTAAGGTCCTAGGCCCATAAAAGCCACATTTATTATCCGATTTTGTTGAAATTTGAGACAGTTAGTTGTGTTAAGCCACTCGACATCCTTCTTTAATTTGGCCCAGATCGGTTCAGATTTGGATATTGAGAAATTTGGGACAGTGAGATGTGGTAGGGCCTTCGACATCTTTCTGAAATTTGGCCCAGATCCGTCCAGATCTCTGGGTTTAAAATCTTGGCCCCATGATAGGCGCATTTATAATTCGACTTCGCTGCAATTTGATGCAGTGACTATTGTTAGACTTTTCGACATCCTTGTCGTATATGGTTCTGATCGGTCTATATTTTTGATATGGCCACCAAAAAGACCAATATTTGTTCTACAAATTTGTAAAATGACTTGTACATATTGGACCACTCAATGTCCGTGCTGAAATAGGTCCAAATCGGACCATATTTCGATAAAGCTGCAATGGGTGCATAAATTATGCTTTTTCACCGGATAATGACTAAAAGTGGTTTAATTACCCTTGGTGGTGGGTATCGAAAGTTCGGCCCGGCCGAACTTAACGCCTGTTTACTTGTTTTTGCTGTATTGAATAACAAATTTCGTTGAGTGTATACATGTTTAAATCGTTTCTATCGATTTTGACTTGAAGTCTTAAAAGTGTTAAAAGAGGCATCGCTGAAGATTTTCAGACATTAAACTTTACAACTATACATTCAGACATTAAACTTTACAACTATATTAAGTCTGAAGAGTAAAACTTCAAAAAAGACAAAATAGAAATTAATATTTATATTTCAACTGTTCTATTGAACAGACTTCTTTTGCGTCCGTTTGCCGTTTGGGAAATTCATTCATTTTTGCATTATCCACGATAAAACAAAGCCACAGAATTGAATAACGCCACATTACAATTTGATAATGATTGGTGACAGCACAGCCACATAAATCGTATTTTGAATTGAGGGTAATTTCCTACAAAGCCATTATATTGCATTCACTGCAAGCAATTCGTGTAGAATTTCATCAGATTGAAAATTTCAATTGATTGTATGTGTAGGCGAAAAATCCTGTCTGCATAAAAATGAAAAATAAAACAAAAGAGCTGATGGGATTCAATTGGGATTAAAGTACATTTTGCCTAAAACCCTATATCGCATGTACATATATATGAAATGTTATAAATGTTTGCGGTTTTATATATGTGAACGTCAATTTCGAAATTATCCTACATGCAGCGTGGCAAGCATTGATTTTGAGCTTACATTTGATGGATATACAAAAATTTTGCGACCATTTTTGCGAGGGATATGGTTTGAAATTAATTGATAATAGTGTTTGACAAAACGCCTTAGGTTTCACTTAACAAGTTGTTGTAGTGGTGTAACATTTCTGATAAACGACCGTTAAATTGCATACCCACCACCTCGTGTATATAGGTAAATCCCATTTCGTCACAATCCGGTGAAAATTGGATAACTTAAGCAACCAAACTCGGCACGGACATTGAGTGGTCTAATACATATGTCACTATTCAATTTTGTAGAATAAAATATTGGTCTCTTTGGCAGATATATCCAATTATAAACCGATCTGAACCTTATTAAGGTCGGATATTGTGAGGCTCAGAAAAACCTACTGTTTCAAATTTTAGCTAAATCTGGTCATAAATAAAGCTTTTATGGGCTTCAGTACCCTTTTAGGCAGATCGGTCTATATGGCAGCTATATCTAAATATAGTCATATCTGAACCATATTTAAGTCGGATGTTGGGAGGTCTTAACCTACTCACTAATTCAAATTTCAAGGAAATCGGGCAATAAATAAAGCTTTTATTGGCTTCAGACCCCTTATCGGCAGATCGGTCTATATGGCAGCCATATCTAAATATAGTCCAATCTGAACCATATTTAGGTCGGGCATCAAGAGGCTACCAATAACTCACTATTTCCAATTTTAGCGAAATCAGTTAAAAAATAAAACTTTTATGGGTTTCAGACCCCTTATCGGCAGATCGGTCTATGTGACACCTGTGTCTAACTATAGCCCGATCTGTGTCATATTTAGGTCGGATGTTGGGGGGCCTTAAACTCCGCACTATTCCAAATTTCAGCAAAATCGGATAAAAAATAAAACTTTTATGGCCTTCAGACCCTCTATCGGTAGATCGGTCTAAATGGCAGCTATATCTAAATATAGTCCGAACTGAACCATACTTAGGTCGGGTATCAGGAGGCTTAAAATAACCCAAATCAATTGGCAGATCGCTTGACATGGCAGCTATACCTGAATATAGACCGATCTGAATCATATTCGAGTCGGATATAGGGAGGCTTACAAAAACTCACTGTTTTTTTATACCCACCACCGACGGATGGGGGTATATTCATTTTGTCATTCCGTTTGCAACACATCGAAATATCCATTTCCGACCCTATAAAGTATATATTTCTTGATCAGCGTAAAAATCTAAGACGATTTAGACATGTCCGTCCGTCTGTCCGTCTGTCTGTTGAAATCACGCTACAGTCTTCAAAAATAGAGATATTGAGCTGAAACTTTGCACAGATTCCACAGCCACATTTATTGTCCGACTTTGCTGAAAATTAAGACAGTGAGTTGTCTTAGACCCTTCGCCATCTTCCTTCAATATGGCTCAGATCGGTTCAGATTTGGATATAGCTGCCATATAGACCGATCCTCCAATTTATTGTCTTAGGCCCATAAAAGCCACATTTATTATCCGATTTTGCTGAAATTTGGGACAGTGAGTTGTGTTCGACCCTTCGACATCTTCTTTCAATATGGCTCAGATCGGTTCAGATTTGGATATAGCTGCCATATTGACCGATCCTCTAATTTAGGGTTTTAGGCCCATAAAAGCCACTTTTATTATCCGATTTTGCTGAAATTTGGGACAGTGAGTTGTGTTCGACCCTTCGACATCTTCTTTCAATATGGCTCAGATCGGTTCAGATTTGGATATAGCTGCCATATAGACCGATCCTCCAATTTATTGTCTTAGGCCCATAAAAGCCACATTTATTATCCGATTTTGCTGAAATTTGGGACAGTGAGTTGTGTTAGGCCTTCAACATTCTCCGTCAATTTGGCTTAGATCGGTCTAGATTTGGATATAGCTTCCATATAGACCTTTTCTCCGATTTAGGGTCTTAGGCCCACAAAAGACACATTTATTATCCGATTTTGCTGAAATTTGGGGCAGTGAGTTGTCTTAGGCCGTTCAACATCTTCCGTCAATATGGCTTAGATCGGTTCAGATTTGGATATAGCTTCCATATAGACCTATCCTCCGATTTAGGGTCTTAGGCCCATAAAAGCCACATTTATTATCCGATTTTGCTGAAATTTGGGGAAGTGAGTTGTCTTTGGCCCTTCGGCATCCTCCGCCAATATGGCTCAGATCGGTTCAGATTTGGATATAGCTGCCATATAGACCGATCCTCCAATTTAGGGTCCTAGGCTCATAAAAGCCACATTTATTATCCGATTTTGCGGAAATTTGGGGCAGTGAGTTGTGTTAGTCCCTTCAACATTCTCCGTCAATTTGGCTTAGATCCGTCCAGATTTGGATATAGCTGCCACATAGACCGATCTTCGGTTTTAGGTTTTGGAGCCATAAAAACGCATTTATTGTCCGATGTTGGTTGAAATTTGGAACAGAGAGTTATGTTAAGCCCCTCCACATATTTCTGCAATTTGGTCTAAATCGATCAAGATTTGCATATAGCTGCCATATAGACCGATCTCTCTATTTAAAGTCTTGACCCCATAAAAGGCAGATTTTTACTCCGATTGCACTGAAATTTGATACACTGATTTATATTATGCTTTTCGACATCCGTGTCGTATATAGTTCAGATCGGTTTATTTTTAGATATAACTTCTAAAAAGACCAATATTTTTTTATATACAATTGAACAATAACTTTTACTTATTAGTATTTGTTCTAAATCGGAACATATATTGATATAGCTGCTATGGGGCATAAGATATGCAATTTTCACCGAATTTTGATGAAAGGTGGTTTACATATATACCCGAGGTGGTGGGTATCCGGCCGAACTTAACGCCTTTTTACTTGTTTTTATTTCACGGGCTTAAGAACCTAAACCGGCATATCAGTCTATATGACAGCTATGTCTTTGAATAGGAAGATTTGGCTCATTCAAAAACTTAACCTGCGAAATACCAGTCTGTACAAAATTTCAACTCAATATATCAAATTTTAAAGACCGTCTGTTTGTCCGACGATCAGAAACATATATACTTTGTAGGGTCGGAAATGGATATTTTGATATCTTACAAACGGAATGTCTAAATGAGTGTACCCCCTATTCTATGGTGGTGGGTATAAGAACGCATACAATTTAGAACAAGTAAAAAGGCGTTAAGTTCGGCCGGGCCAAACTTTGGATACCCACCACCTCGGGTATATATGTAAACCACCTTTCATCAAAATCCGGTGAAAATTGCATACCTTATGTCGCATAGCAGTTTTATCAAAATATGTTCCGATTTGGACCAAATACTAATAAAAAAAAGTTATTGTTCAATTGTGTATAACAAAATATTGATCTTTTAGTAGCTATATCTTAAAATAAACCGATCTAAACCATATACGACACGGATGTCGAAAGGCCAAATATAAGTCACTGTCAAATTTCAGTGAAATCGGATTATAAATGCGTCTTTTATGGGGCCAAGACTTTAAATCGAGATATCGGTCTACATGGCAGCTATATTCAAATCTGAACCGATTTGGGCCAAGCTGCAGAAGTATGTTGAAGAGCCTAACACAACGCACTGTCCAAAATTTTTGGCGAAATCGGACAATAAATGCGCCTTTTAAGGACGTTAAACCTTAATTCGAGAGATTGGTCTATATCGCAGCTATATTCTAATCTTGACCGATCTGGACCAATTTGAAGAAGAACGTCGAAGAGCCTAACTTATTTCACTGTTTCAAATTTCTGCGACATCGGACAACAAATGCTCCTTTTTTGGCCCCAAAACCTAAAACCGAGAGATCAGTCCATATGGCAGCTGTATCCAAATCTGGACCGATCAGTGCCATATTGCAGAAGTATATCAAGGGGCTTAACTTAACTCACTGTCCCAAATTTCGGCGACATCGGACAATAAATGCGCCTTTAAATACCTTAAATCGAGAAAACGGTCATTATGGCAGCTATATCCAAATCAGAACTGATCTGAGCCAAATTGACGAAGGATGTCAAAGGGCCTAACACAACTCACTGTCCTAAATTTCATCAAAATCGGATAATAAATGTGGCTTTAATAGGCCTAAGACCCTAAATCGCCCGATCGGTCTATATGGGGGCTATATCAAGATATAGTCCTATATAGTCCATCTTCGAATATAATCTGCTTATGAACAAAAAAAAGAATCTGTGCAAAATTTCAGTTCAATACCTCTATTTTTAAAGGCTGTAGCATGATTTCAACAGACAGACGGACGGACATGTCTAGATCGTCTTAGATTTTTACGCTGATCAAGAATATATATACTTTATAGGTTCGGAAATGGATATTTCGATGTGTTGCTAACGGAATCACGAAATGAATATACCCCCATCCTTCGGTGGTGGGTATAAAAATGAATGAAATTTTGATTTGAGTCTATAGTCCATATAATTTGATGTTTGAAGATTATTTCATGCAAATGTTGACCGTGACTGCGCTTCAAATGGTCCATCCGCTTAGTCCAATTGTGGTATAATTTTCTTTCATTTCGGTCGGTATCTCACGAATGAATGCTTCAATGTTGTCTTCCAATGCGTCAATTGAAGCGGGCTTGTCTATATAGACATGAGCTTTAATATAGCCCCACAAAAAATAGTCTGAAGGCGTTAAATCGCACGATCTGGGCTGCCAATTGACCGGTCCCGAACGTGAAATGAAATGTTCACTTAACCCGACCCTCAACAATTACATTGTTACGCGTGCTGTGTGGCATGTGGCACCGTCTTTTTGAAACGACACGTCATGCAAGTCAAGCTCTTGCATTTAGGCAAATAAAAAAAGTTGGATATCATCTCACGGTAGCGTTCACCATTCAAAGTTACGTTACGACTTGCATAATCCTTAAAAAAGTACAGTCCAAGGATGCCAGCAGCCCATAAACCGCACCAAACTGTAACTTTTTCTGGATGCATTGATAGCACTTGCAATGTTAGTTGATAATTCTGCTTAATTACCAACCCATTGAGCCTAAAATGAGATTCGTCGTAAAATGAAAGAAGCGTGCGATGAACTTTCTTAATAGAGCTCGCATTTTGACAATAAAATTCAATAAATTGCATGGTTAAATTATTACATAACACAAAACGGGCGTGAGCTGTTTAAACTTGTGTTGCCAAAAAGATAAAAGCTAAAAAGACACCCTTTATAATCCGATCTGAATCATTCCCTGTTCAGACAACGGGAGGTCTTGCCCAACTCACTGTTCTAAATTTCAAACTCACTGTTTCAAGATAAGGCGGATATTATTCTGCCTCATGGCACTACGGACATACACCTAAGCCAGTAAACGGCTTGTTGTGCGCTCTAAAAATTCCGTGGTACTAAGAACAAGTAAAAAGCCGTTAAGTTTGGCCGCGCCGAACTTTGGATACCCACCACCTCGGGTATACATTTAAACCACCTTTCGTCATAATCCGGTGAAAAAGTGGCTATATCAAAATACGGTCCGATTTGGACCAAATTGACAAGGATATTAAGTGGTCTAATAACTACAAGTCATTGTTAAATTGTACATGCAAAATATTGGTCTTTTCGGTAGCTATATGCAAAGATAGAACCCATGTCAAAAATCCTAATACAACTCACTGTCCAAAATTTCGGCGACATCGGATAATAAATGAGGCTTTTATAGGCCCAAAATCTTAAGTCGAGAGATTGGTCTATATGGCATCTATATCCAAATCTCGGCCAAATAGCAGAAAGATGTCGAAGAGCCTAATATAATACTGTCCCAAATTTCAGCGACATCGGACAATAAATGCGCCTTTTATGGGCCCAAAACCTTAAATCGAGAGATCGGTCTATATGGCAGCTATATCCAAATCAGGATCGATCGAGATCAAATTGAAGAAGGTTATCGGAGGGCCTGACACAACTCACTGTCCCAAATTTCGGCGACATCGGACAATAAATGCGCCCTTTATTGGCACAAGACATTAAGTCGAGAGATCGGGTCTATATGGCAGCTATATCCAAATCTGGATCGATCGAGGCCAAATTGAAGAAGGATGTCCAAGAGCTCAACACAACTCACTCTTCTGAATTTCGGCAAAATCTAATAATAAATTTGGCTTTTATGGGCCTAAGACCTTAAATCGGCGGATCGATCTCTAGTTAACCTGCTTATGGAAAAAAGAAGAATCTGCTCAATATCTCTAATTTTATACCCTCCACCATAGGATGGGGGTATACTTATTTCATCATTCTGTTTGTAACACCTCGAAATATGCATCTTAGACCCCATAAAGTATACATATTCTTGAACGTCATGTTATTTTAAATCGATCTAGCCATGTCCGTCCGTCTGTCCGTCCGTCCATTCGCCCGTCCGTCCGTCTGTCCGTCCGTCCATTCGCCCGTCCGTCTATCTTTCGAAAGCACGCTAACTTTCGAAGGAGTAAAGGTAGCCGCTTGACATTCTGCACAAGTATTTTTATTAGTGTAGGTCGGTTGGGATTGTAAATGGGCCAAACCGGTCCAGGTTTTGATATAGCTGTCATATAAACCAATCTTGGGTCTTGACTTCTTGAGCCTCCAGAGGGCGCAATTCTCGTCCGATTTAACTGAACTTTTGCACGTAGTGTTTTGGTATAACTGTGCTAAGTATGATTCAAATCGGTTCATAATCTGGTATAGCTGTCAGATAAACCGATCTTGGATCTTGAGCCAATAGAGTGCCCAATTCTCCTTTGATTTGGCTGAAATTTTGCTTGCGGTATTTTATGTTATGACTTCCAATAACTGTGCTAAGTATGGCGCAAATCGGTAAATAACCTGATATAGCTGCCATATAAACCGATCTGGGATCTTGACTTCTTGATCCTCTAGAGGACGCAATTCTCATCCGATTTGGCAGAAATTTTGTACAACGGTTTCTCTCATGACCTTCAACATCCTTGGCTTGATTAAAAGCCCTAATTGTTTTCTGTACCACGCCTCTAATTGGGTTCATGTCTGGTATTGTGTTCCCGCCTAAGTGCCGGTGTGATTTAGCCGCGAAAGCCGGGTAATGACATATTAAATGCTCCAACGTCTCATCATCCTGCCCACGTGCCCTACACATGCTATAACCGTGGGCCGTTTCGTTATTTTTCAGTGTTACATTGAGTGTTTGTTGCCCCCGCCCTCAACTCGAACTGCGTCTACCCGAAAGGGTTCGGGTTAACCAAGTTAATTGATGGCCCTGGCCTTCACTGGCAAATAGTCTGCTCTTTCATTCTCCCTTACTCTGCTATGGCCCGGCACACAAACAATGCGGATCGTGCCATCCTCTGAGAAGGTATTAATCTTCTTCTTACACTCCAAGTCTATTCGTAACTTTACCGTCGTAGGTTATTGTTATTGCCCTTATGGCCATTTAAATGTCTGTAAAGATATTCACGCTTGACATCCTTGCGTTAAAACCACACCACCTTACATGGTCAGGCAGCCATATCTCAGTCCCTGGGTTCCCAATGTAGACCGCCAGGCCCACTCTGTCCTCTAGCTTTGATCCATCCGTGAAGCATGAGACTCCAAGACTGTTTGTGACCTTACCGTCCTGTGTTTTATTGCCCTTATGGCCATTTAAATGTCTGTAAAGATATTCACGATTGACATCCTCGTTTTAACACCACACCGACTCATGCATACCGTGATCAAGCAACTAGGCCCACTCTGTCCTCTAGCTTTGTTCTATCCCCGTGCAGCATGAAGAGGCAATACCAGAGTTCCGTCAATCTAAGTCTGTGCTGCTGGCAGTAGTGCCTCGCACTTGACCTCAAGTATCGTCTTAGGTATACTATGGGAAATCTCTTACATTCCTTTCTGGTTTCCTATCGTCGCTTCGATTAAATCAAGATGATGTGACCTTATCCTGTCCTCTATCCATTCTCCCTGGCGAAGAGTATATAAAATCCATTGTTGTAAAATTGATGGATGTAAAAAACAAGTAAAAAGTAGTTAAGTTTGGCCGGGCCTCGCCCACCTCGCGTATATATGTAAAGCCGCCTTCGTCATAATCCTGTGAAAAAGCAGCTATATCGAAATATGTTCCGATTTGGCCCCAAATACTTATAAGTACAAGTCATTGTTCAATTGTGTATAACAAAATATTGGTCTTTTTAGTCGCTATATCTTAAAATAAACCGATCTGAACCATATACGATACGGATGTCGAAAAGCCTAGCATAAGTCACTGTGTCAAATTTCTGCGAAATCGGATTAGAAATGCGCCTTTTATGGGGCCAAGTCTTTAAATCGTGATATCGGTCTGTATGGGAGCTATATCCAAATGTGGACTGATCTGAGCCATATGTCAAGAGGCTTAACTTAACTCGCTGTCCCAAATTTCGGCGATATCGGACAATAAATGCGCCAAAACCTTAAATCGAGGGATCGGTCTATATGGCAGCTATATCCAAATCTTATCCGATCAGAGCCAAATTGAAAAAAAATTTCGAAAGTTCTAAGGTAACTCACTGTCCCAAATTTCAGCAAAATCGGCTAATAAATGTGGACTTTATGGGCTTAAGACCCTAAATAGGAGGATCGGTCAAATCTAGACCGATCTGGCCCAAATTGAAGAAGGATGTGAAGCGCCTAATACAACTCACTGTCCAAATTTCAGCGAAATTGGTCAAGAAATGTGGCTTTTAAGGGCCTAAGACCCTAAATCTGAGGAACGGTCTGTATAACCAAATCTGGTTATACAATTTCAGCGAAATCGGTTCATAAATGTGGCTTTTATGGGCCTATGACCCTAAATCTGAGGAATGGTCTGTATAACCAAATCTGGACCGATGTGAGCCAAATTAACGAAGTGTGTCGAAGGGCCTAACACAACTCATTATTCTAAATTTCAGCGAAATCGGATAATAAATGTGGCTTTTATCGGCCTAAGACAGTAAATCGGAGGATCGGTCTATATGACAGCTATATCCAAATCTAGACCGATCTAGCCCAAATTGACGAAGAATGTCGAAGGCCCTAACACAACTCACTGTCACAAATTTCTGCGAAATCGGATAATAAATGTGGCTTTTATGGGCCTAAGACGCTAAATCGGAGGATCGGTCTATATTGCAATTATATCCAAATCTGGGCCGATTTGGGCCCAAATTTCAGCAGATGTTGAAGGGCCTTACACGGCTCACTGCCCAAATTTCAGCAAAATCGGATAATAATAAATCGGAGGATCGGTGTATATGGCAGCTATATCCAAATCTGGACCGATCTGGCCCAAATTGGCGAAGGATGTCGAAGGGCATAACATTACTCACAGTCCCTAATTTCAGCGAAATCGGATAATAAATGTGGCTTTTATGGGCCTAAGACGCTAAATCGGAGGATCGGTCTATATTGCAATTATATCCAAATCTGGGCCGATTTGGGCCAAATTGACGAAGGATGTTGAAGGGCCCTACAAGACTCACTGCCCAAATTTCAGCAAAATCGGATAATAAATGTGGCTTTTATGGGCCTAAGACCCTAAATCGGAGGATCGGTCTATATTGCAATTATATCCAAATCTGGGCCGATTTGGGCCAAATTGACGAAGGATGTTGAAGGGCCCTACAAGACTCACTGCCCAAATTTCAGCAAAATCGGATAATAAATGTGGCTTTTATGGGCCTAAGATAATAAATCGGAGGATCGGTGTATATGGCAGCTATATCCAAATCTGGACCGATCTGGGCCAAATTAACGAAGGATGTCGAAGGGCCTAACACAACTCACTGTCCCAAATTTCAGCGAAATCGGATAATAAATGTGGCTTTTATGGGCCTAAGACCCTACATCGGCGGATCGCTCTATATGGCAGCTATAACCAAATCTGGACCGATGTGAGCCAAATTAACGAAGTGTGTCGAAGGGCCTAACACAACTCATTATCCTAAATTTCAGCGAGATCGGATAATAAATGTGGCTTTTATTGGCCTAAGACCCTAAAGCGGCGGATCGGTCTATATGAAGGGCTATATCAAGATATAGTCTGCTTATGGACAAATTAAGAATATGTGCAAAGTTTCAGCTCAATATCTCTATTTTTAAAGACTGTAGCGTAATTTCAACAGACAGACGGACGGACATATCTAGATTGTCTTAGATTTTTACGCTGATCAAGAATATATATACTTTATAGGGTCGGAAATGGATATTTCGATGTGTTGCAAACGGAATGACAAAATGAATATACCCCCATCCTTCGGTGGTGGGTGTAATAAATGGTTTACACATCGATATTTCGGGTAATTAAAAATCCTTTGGTGGTGTGTGAGAGGCCACCGTTGATTCGAATCCGGGCGAGAACATCAGAACAAATTTTCAGATGTGGTTATGCCCTCCTAATGTTGGCGATGTTTATGAGGTACTATGCCATTTTAAAACTTCTCCCCAAAAAGGTGTCGCCCTTCGAACTCGGCTATAAAAAGGAGGCCCCTTTTCATTGAGTTTGAAATTTGAATCGGAGAGCACTCTATGATAAGTGAGGAGTTTGCCGCAGTCCCTTAGTGGCATGTTCATGGGAAAATTTGCATGGTGGTGGATGTAAAAGTTCGTGTGCGTAAAATTGCTATTCACCCATCTTATGAAGGTGGATATCGAAATAAGGGGAACTTTTTACTTTCAACTGTTGATAGCGAATGTAAAGAAATTTTTTATAGCAAAACTGGAAACACACGAAAAAGAAAAAGGTTTGCCAAACAACTAAGGGACGGAGAGTAAAGCATGCGTACTGCCGCTCAAAAGAATAACACCACAAACCTTGTTGGTGAAATATAAGCAATAAGAAAATCTCTGTATATGTCCAGCATATCCTTCAAAGAGAGCCCTCAAATTTTATAGCAAAGAATAGGCTGTCTGCTCTCAGGGAAAAATGTGAAAAATAAACACCAATTCTAATTAGTTGTGAAAACGTTGGCTAAAGAGAACGTTGCGTACAAACGGAAAACAAACGTAAAGTTGTTTTTTTGGATTCTTGTGTGTATTATTTTGGCTTATGAAGGCAATGCTTCTACAATAAATAATAAAATGCCTATAAACGGCAAATGTGATAATTTATGCCAAAAATATCGACTAAAGTGTCATTAAAGAGATATAACCACATAGACATAAAGAAAGGCAGAAAGATAACAACAAACAAAGCAAGAAAATATGGAAAAGTGAAAAAAAGAAAAGAAAAGGGAAATCCTAATAAGAAGTATGAAAACTCAAGTCTGTTTTCGCTGGCAATGAAATCTGCCTCCGACAAAGTGAAGTGTTGTGAAAACAGAAATACTTGATTTTGGTCCAATTGAAACGTAGCACCACTCCAAATGGTCCTTAACCGGATCTGTGACCAAGCAAGTGAGTGAATAAGTTCCGCGAAAAGTTCTATGAAAACACAACGGTAAACCACAACGAATTGCCAGAAATTTTGAAGTATTCCTCAAGTGTAGTGTCTTTCGAAGAATCAATACAGCGTTGGTGTAAGAGGTTGGTTTGTAAGAGTGTGTCTGTTTGTTGTGTTTGTTTTGATGGTTGGTTTGTTTCCTTTGCCAAAAGGCAGACGCTCTACTCCACAGACAGATGTGGAGCACAGAAATGTCTTGATTTAGTGAAAAATTCCAAATATTGTACAAAAAGAAAACCTAAAGGTAAATGCAAACGAAACACAAGTGAAAAAGGACCAAAAGAGAGCCAAAGTATAACCAAAGCAAAACAGCAGCATCAACAAAAAGGCCACAAGTAAAGCCAAAGCCACACAGCAAAGGATTCGTACATCCTTTTGAAATTGAATAGTGACGTTGTTTGAATTGGATCAAAGTGAGGCGAGAGTGAAATACAAACATGCAAACCCACAGCGACACAGTAATGTAAGATTGAATTCGTCCAAAAATTACTCTTCCACACAACTAAACCCACGTCTGCCCCACTCCTACCTCTGGCCAAGGCCCATAGTGTTGTTTGGTTGTTCGAGTGTTTGGCACCAAAACAAAATTAAAAACGGGCGAAATGCACACCGCCTTCGCAAATCGGGTCAAAAGTTCGCAACAGCAAAAACTACAACAACAGCGAATAAATAATAGACCGGCTATATTCCAGCTCTCCTCCCAATTTGTGTTAACCTTATCATAGATGCTGAGATATAATATGTATGTACATGTGTATGCAAGTATAAGTCGATGTATTTATAACTTTTCAGTGTTGCCATTTATTCCAATATTATAAAAAACTAAGACAATGCATATTAAGTTCGACCGGACCGAATCTCATATACCCTACAACAATGTACAGCATTTGTCAAGTTATTTGCACGGTATCTCTTAATAATCAAACAAGTAAAAGCGTGCTAAGTTCGGCCGGGCCGAATCTTGTATACTCTCCACCATAGATCGCATTTGTCGAGTTCTTTTCCCGCTATCTCTTTTAGGCAAACAAGGGATAAAATTAATGATTTTCCAAGCTATTGGAGTTATATTAAGTTATGGTTCGATTCGGATCATAATTAAACGGTATGTTTGAGATCAAAGTAGAAGTAATTGTGTAAAATTTCAGCCAATTCGAATAAGAATTGTGCCCTTTAGGGGCCCAAGAAGTAAAATAGGAATATTTGGAAGCTGTTTCATGCTGTAGACCAAATTAGACCATATATGAAACAAATGCTGAAGGTCATGGGAGAAGCCGTTGTACACAATTTAAGCCAAATTGGTTAGTAATTGCGCCCTCTAGAGGCCCAAGAAATCAAGACCCCAGATCGGTTTATATCGCAGCTATGTCAGGTTAAGGACCGATTTGAACCATACTTGGTACAGTGGTTGGAAGTCATAACAAAACACTTCATGCCAAATTTTAGCTAAATCGGTTAAGAATGGCGCCCTTTAGACTCTCAAGAAGTCAAGATCCCAGATCGGTTTATATGGCAGCTATGTCAGGTAATATACCGATCTAAACCATATTTAACACAGTTATTGAAAGTCATAACAAAACTTCAGCTCAATCGGATAAAAATTGCGCCCTCTAGTGGCTCAAGAAGTCAAGATCCAAGACCGGTTTATATGGCTGCTATAGCAAAACATGGGCCGATATCGCCCATTTACAATCCCAACCGACCAAGGTAGGTAGTTTTCGTGCAAAATTGCATGTGCCTAGCTTTACTCCTTCAAAAGTTAGCGTGCTTTCGACAGACAGATGGACGGACGGATGGACGTGGCTAGATAAACTTAAAATGTAATGACGATCAAGAATATATATAATTTATGGGCTCTTAGACGAATATTTCGAGGAGTTACAAACAGAATGACGAAATTAGTATGCCCCCATTCTTTGGTGGGGGGTATAACAAGGAATAACAAGTAAAAATGCGTTAAGTTCGGCCGGGCCGAACTTTGGATACCCACCATCTCGGGTATATATATAAAGCACCTTTCGTCAAAATCTTGTTAAAAATTCATACCTTATGCCCCATAGCAGCTATAGCGAAATATGTTCCGATTTGGACCAAATACTTATAAGTACAAGTCACTGTTCAATAATGTATAATACAATATTGGCCTTTTAGTAGCTATATCTAAAAATAAACCGATCTGAACCATATACGACACGGATGCCGAAAAGCCTAACACAAGTCCCTGTGTCAAATTTCAGTGAAATCGGACAATAAATGCGCCTTTTATGGGCCCAAAACTTCAAATCGAGATATCGGTCTATGTGGCAGCTATATTCATATCTGGGCCGATTTAGGCCAAGTTGCACATATATGTGGGGGGGCTTAATATAACTCTTTGTCCCTAATTTCGGCAATATCGGCCAATAAATGCGCTTTTTATGGGCTCAAAACTTTAAATCGAGAGATCGGTCTATACGGCAGCTATATCCAACTCTGGACCGATCTGTCCCATAATGCAGAAGTATATGAAGAGGCTTAACTTAACTCAGTGGCCAAAATTTCGGCGACATCGGTAAATAAATGCGCCTTTTATGGGCCTAAGACCCTAAATTGGTGTATCGGTCTATATGGCAACTATATGCAAATCTGGACCGATCTGATCCAAATTGACGAAGGATGTCGAAGGGCCTAACAAAACTCACCGTCTCAATTTTCAATAAAATCGAATGATAAATGTGGCTTTTATCAGCCTAAGACCCTAAATCGGTGAATCAGTCTATATGGCAGCTATATCCAAATCTGAACCGATCTGAGCCAAATTGAAGAAGGATATCGAAGGGTCTAACACAACGTCCTGTCCCAAATTTCAGTAAAATCGGATGATAAATGTGGCTTTTATCGGTCTAAGACCCTAAATCGAAGGATCAGTCTATATGGCCAGATAGATTTGGCAGAAATTTTTCATGAAGTATTTTATTCTTACTTTCAACAATTGTGTCAAATAAGGTTCAAATCGGTTCATAACCTGATATACCTGCCATATAAACCGATCTGGGATCTTGATTTCTTGAGCCTCTAGAGGTCGCAATTATTATCCGATTTGCCTGAAATTTTGTACTACGAATCCTCTCATGACCGTCAACATACGTGTTTATTATGATCTGAATCGGTGTATAGCCCAATACAGCTCCCATATAAATCGATCTCTCTATTTTCTTGAGCCACCAAAGGGTGCAATTCTTATTCGAATTGGCTGACATTTTACACAGTTCTCCTCCATGGTGGAGGGTATATAAGATTCGGCCCGGCCGAACTTAGCACGCTTTTACTTGTTTACACTTTTTTATACCCACCACCGAAGGATGGGGGTATATTCATTTTGTCATTCCGTTTGCAACACATCGAAATATCCATTTCCGACCCTATAAAGTATATATATTCTTGATCAGCATGAAAATCTAAGACGATCTAGACATGTCCGTCCGTCTGTCTGTTGAAATCACGCTACCGTCTTTAAAAGTAGAGATATTGAGCTGAAATTTTGCACAGATTCTTTTTTTGTCCATAAGCAGGTTAAGTTCGAAGATGGGCTATATCGGACTATATCTTGATATAGCCCCAATATAGACCGATCCGCCGATTTAGGGTCTTAGGCCCATAAAAGCCACATTTATTATCCGATTTTGCTGAAATTCGGGACAGTGAGTTGTGTTAGGCTCTTCGACTTCCTTCGTTAATTTGGCTCAGATCGGTTCAGATTTGGATATATCTGCCATATATACCGATCGTCCGATTTATGGTCTTAGGCCCATAAAAGCCACATTTATTGTCCGATTTTGCTGAAATTCGGGACAGTGAGTTGTGTTAGGCTCTTTGACATATTTCTTCAGTTTGGTCCAGATCGGTTCAGATTTGGATATAGCTGCCATATAGACCGATCCTCCGATTTATAGTGTTAGGCCCATAAAAGACACATTTATTGTCCGATTTTGCTGAAATTCGGGACAGTGAGTTGTGTTAGGCTCTTCGACTTCCTTCGTTAATTTGGCTCAGATCGGTTCAGATTTGGATATATCTGCCATATATACCGATCGTCCGATTTATGGTCTTAGGCCCATAAAAGCCACATTTATTATCCGATTTTGCTGAAATTCGGGACAGTGAGTTGTGTTAGGCTCTTCGACATATTTCTTCAGTTTGGTCCAGATCGGTTCAGATTTGGATATAGTTGCCAAATAGACCGATCCTCCGATTTTTGGTGTTAGGCCCATAAAAACCACATTTATAATCCGATTTTGCTGAAATTTGGGACAGTGAGTTGTGTTAGGCTCTTGGACATCTTTCTTCAATTTGGTCCAGATCGGTTCAGATTTGGATATAGCTGCTATATAGACCGATTTTTTGATTTATAGTTTTGGGCCCATAAAATGCTCATTTATTGTCCGATGTTGCCGAAATTCGGGACAGTGAGTTGCGTTAAGCCTCTTGACATACTTCTGCAACATCGCACAGATCGGTCCAGATGTGGATATAGCTGCCATATAGACCGATATCTAGGTTTTAGGTTTTGGTGCCATAAAAGACGCATTTATTGTCCAATGTCATTGAAATTTGAGATAGTGAGTTTGGTTATGATCCTCGACGTCCTTCTTCAATTTGGCCCATATCGGTCCAGATTTGAACATAGCTGCCATATTGACCGATCTCTCGATTAAGGGTTTTGGGCCCATACAAGGCGCATTTATTGTCCGATTTCGCCGAAATTTTAGATAGTGCTTTGTGTTAGGCTCTTCGACATTTTTATGCAACTTGGCCCAAATCGGTCCAGATTTGGGTATAGCTGCCATGTGGACCGATATCTAGATTTAAAGTCTTGGCCCCCTAAAAGGCGCACTTATAATCCGATTTCACTGAAATTTGACACAGTGACTTATGTTAGGCTTTTCGATATCCGTGTCGTATATAGTTCAGATCGGTTTATTTTTAGATATAGCTAGTCTACTTAATAATATTTGGTCCAAATCGGAACATATGTTGATATAACTGATATGGGACATAAAGTATGAAATTTTCATCGAATTTTGATGAAAGGTGTTTAAATATATACCCGAGGTGATGGGTATCCAAAGTTCGGCCCGGCCGAACTTAACGCCTTTTTACTTGTTTCTAAATCGAGCTAAAATTAACAGCTGATAACTGACAGAAGAAAGAATGCAATTACAGAGTCACAAGCTGTGAAAAAATTTGTCAACGCCGACTATATGAAAAATTCGCAATTGCTTTTTGGGCAACCCAATATTAATATTATTGATCGTCGCGACATTTTATGCCGATCTAGCCATGTCCGCCCGTCTGTCTGTCTGTCGAAAGCACGCAAACTTCCAAAGGAGTAAAGCTAGCCGCTTGAAATTTTGCACAAATACTTCTTGTTTGTGTAGGTCGGTTGGTATTGTAAATGGGCCATATCGGTCCATGTTTTGATATAGCTGACATATAAACCGATCTTGGGTTTTGACTTCTTGAGAATCTAGAGTGCGCAATTCTTATCCGATTGGAATGAAATTTTGCACGACGTGTTTTGTTATGATATCCAATAACTTTGCCAAGTATGGCTCAAATCGGTCCATAATCTGATATAGCTGCCATATAAACCGATCTTGGGTCTTGAGTTCTTGAGCCTCTATCCGATTGGAATGAAATTTTGCACGATGTGTTTTGTTATGATATCCAACAACTGTGCCAAGTATGGTTTAAATCGGTACATAACCTGATATAGCTGCCATATAAACCGATCTTGGGTCTTGACTTCTTGAGCCTCTAGAGTGCGCAATTCTTAACCGATTTGCCTGAAATTATGTACTACGGATCCTCTCATGACCATCAACATACGTGTTTATTATGATCTGAATCGGTCTATAGCCCGATACAGCTCCCATATAAATCGATCTCTCTATTTTACTTCTTGAGCCCCCAAAGGGCGCAATTCTTATTCGAATTGGCTGACATTTTACACAGGTCTCCAACATATAATATATTGTGGTCCAAAGCGGACCATATCTTGATATCGCTCTAATAGCAGAGCAAATCTTTTCTTATATCCTTTTTTGCCTAAGAAGAGATGCCGGGAAAAGAACTCGACAAATGCGATCCTTGGTGGGGGGTATAAAAGATTCGGCCCGGCCGAACTTAGCACGCTTTTACTTGTTTGTGTTTGTTTTTGATTTGTGTTATATATTATACGGTTTAAATATTGATTGATATGGCATTTTATTTAATACCCATATGATCTTTATTGGTCTACGAATTTAAGTTTGGATGTAAGGGGTACTCAATTCTTAAAATACTTTATTTCAGCCCGCTACTCTCATGATATCTGATTTAGGGGTGTTTTCGGAGGATAGGTGGTCTCCCAGGCACTTGGCCCTGAAAAATATCAGCATCGTGCTCTTCTTTCAAAAACCATTTATTTAAACCCCATGTTGCCATTGGTTTAGGGGAGTTTACACGATGAGGCGTCTCCCAAACACATGGCCCAAAATAGGTTATCAAATTCGTTTTCAAATCTTTCTAATCATATTGGCATGGTCGACAATTTTTCACCCTTTGCGTGATATTTTGGGGAAGGGGTGGTCCCCTAAATACATGGTCCTACATTTGGATATCAAATTCGTCACAAATTGGTCACTTAAAAATTGCTACTTGTGGGGTATTTTGGGAAAGGGGTTGACCCCCAGAAAATTGGTCCCGAAAGTGGGTATCAATTCTTGCTCTACCCCCAATACCTTTTATTTAATCTCCACATTGACATGGTCGGTAAATATGGCCGATTTAGGGATATTTTGGGGATTGGGATGGTCCCCCAAACACTAAGCCCGGAAAATATGTCAGCAACGTGCTCTATTCTCATATATCTATATAAGATTTATTTGAACTTCATATTGCCATTGGCCTCAAAATTGGATATCAAATTCGCTTTTAAATCTCATTTAAACTCCTTACTGCAAAAGTCAGCAAATATGTCCGGTTTGGGTTATTGGTCTGAAAACTATAAATATTTAGTTCCACTCTCTTTACGACTCAAATTGTCTTGGTTAGCAAATACGTCCTATTTGGGGGTTGTTATGGTGTTGGGACGTCTCGTAGACAGTTGGTTCTAATGTTGATATCAGATACGTGGTCGACTCCCAAACACCTTTAATTTGAGCCCCATATTTCCATAGTCGGCAAACGTGAACTGCTTGGAGGGTGTTTTGGGGGATGGGCGGCCACTCAGTGAGTTGGCCTTGAAAATATATATCGGATTCATGTTCCACTTTAAAAATCCTCTTATTTGAGCCTCATATTGCAATAGTCAGAAAATACTTACTATTTGGGTGGTGTTGTGGGAGTGGGGTGGCCCCATAGACACTTTTTCCGAATATTGATATCAAATTCGTGCTTTACTTCCAAAGACCATTAATTTGAGCCCCATATTGCTATGTTCGTAAATTTGTCCCCTTTGGAGGATGTTTTTGGTGAGAGGCGGCCCCCCAAACACTTTGTCCCATATTTTGATATCAGATTCGTATTCTACATTTAAATACCTTTTATTTAAGCCTCATATTCCCATGGTCAGTAAATAAGTCCTGTTTGGGGGGTGTTTTGGGGAAGAGGTGGACCCCCAGAAACGTGGTCAAACATTTGGATATCAGGTTCGTATTCTACTCGCAAATACCTTTTATTTGAGTCCCATATTGCCATGGTCGGTAAATATGTCCGATTTAGGGGTGTTTTGGGGCTTGGGGTGGTTCCCCTAGAACTTGGTCCGACAATTGGATATCAGATACGTGTTCTTATCCTAAATACCTTTCATTTGAGTCCCATATTGTTGTAATTGGTCTAAATATATATTTGGAAGGTTTTAGGGCGGGGCAGCCCCCTAGGTACCCCATCCGAAATTTGGATACCAAATTTATATTTTTAGGGTACTATATGCGAGCACACAAAATTTCGCTTAAATCGCACCACCCATCTCCGAGATCTGGCGTTTCTGAAAATTAGGGTAAGGGTCCGCCTCACCTTCAGATATCAAACAAGTAAAAGCATGCTAAGTTCGGCCGGGCCGAATCTTATATACCCTCCACCATGGATCGCATTTGTCGAGTTCTTTTCCCGGCATCTCTTCTTAGGCAAAACAAGAAGTAAAATAGAGAGATCGATTTATATGGGAGCTGTATCGGGCTATAGACCGATTTAGATCATAATAAACACGTATGTTGATGGTCATGAGAGGATCCGAAATTTCCAAATTCAAAATTTCAGGCAAATCGGATAATAATTGCGACCTCTAGAGGCTCAAGAAATCAAGATCCCAGATCGGTTTATATGGCAGCTATATCAGGTTATGAACCTATTTGAACCATATTTGACGCAGTTGGTGAAAGTAAGAATAAAATACGTCTTGCAAAATTTCAGCCAAATCGGATAAGAATTGCGCACTCTAGAGGCTCAAGAAGTCAAGACCCAAGATCGGTTTATATGGCAGCTATATCAAGTTATGGACCGATTTGAACCATACTTGGCAAAGTTGTTGGATATCATAACAAAACTAATCGTGCAAAATTTCATTCCAATCGGATAAGAATTGCGCACTCTAGAGGCTCAAGAAGTCAAGACCCCAGATCGGTTTATATGGCAGCTATATCAGGTTATGAACCGATTTGAACCATACTAGACACAGTTGTTGGATATCATAACAAAACACGTCGTGCAAAATTTCATTCCAATCGGATAAGAATTGCGCACTCTAGAGGCTCAAGAAGTCAAGACCCCAGATCGGTTTATATGACAGCTATATCAGGTTATGAAGCGATTGGAACCATACTCGGCACAGTTGGTGGATATCATAACAAAACACGTCGTGCAAAATTTCATTCCAATCGCGTAAGAATTGCGCACTCTAGAGGCTCAAGAAGTCAAGACCCAATATCGGTTTATATGGCAGCTATATCAAAACATGGACCGATATGGCCCATTTACAATACCAACCGACCTACACTAATAAGAAGTATTTGTGCAAAATTTCAAGCGGCTAGCTTTACTCCTTCGGAAGTTAGCGTGCTTTCGACAGACAGACGGACGGACGGACGAACAGACGAACGGACGGACGGACGGACGGACGGACAGACGGACGGACATGGATAGATCGAAATAAAATGTCGCGACGATCAAGAATATATATACTTTATGGGGTCTCAGACGAATATTTCGAGTAGTTACAAACAGAATGACGATATTAGTATACCCCCCATCTTATGGTGGAGGGTATAAAAATTTAGTACCCTATTTGCACCATCTGTGAAAATTTCAAGAAAATCGGTTCAGCCGTTTCTGAGTCTATAAGGAACACACAAACAAACACAAATTGATTTTTATACCCTCCACCATAAGATGGGGGGTATACTAATTTCGTCATTCTGTTTGTAACTACTCGAAATATTCGTCTGAGACCCCATAAAGTATATATATTCTTGATCGTCGTGAAATTTTATGTCGATCTAGCCATGTCCGTCCGTCTGTCCGTCCGTCCGTCCGTCCGTCCGTCCGTCCGTCCGTCCGTCCGTCCGTCCGTCCGTCCGTCCGTCCGTCCGTCCGTCCGTCCGTCCGTCCGTCCGTCCGTCCGTCCGTCTGTCTGTCGAAAGCACGCTAACTCCCGAAGGAGTAAAGCTAGCCGCTTGAAATTTTGCACAAATACTTCTAATTAGTGTAGGTCGGTTGGTATTGTAAATGGGCCATATCGGTCCATGTTTTGATATAGCTGCCATATAAACCGATCTTGGGTCTTGACTTCTTGAGCCTCTAGAGTGCGCAATTCTTATCCGATTGGAATGAAATTTTGGCACGACGTGTTTTGTTACGATATCCAACAACTGTGCCAAGTATGGTTCAAATCGGTTCATAACCTGATATGGCTGCCATATAAACCGATCTTGGGTTTTGACTTCTTGAGCCTCTAGAGTGCGCAATTCTTATCCGATTGGAATGAAATTTTGCACGACGTGTTTTGTTATTACATCCAACAACTGTGCCAAGTATGGTTCAAATCGGTTCATAACCTGATACAGCTGCCATATAAACCGATCTTGGGTCTTGACTTCTTGAGCCTCTAGAGTGCGCAATTCTTATCCGATTGGAATGAAATTTTGCACAACGTGTCTTGTTACGATATCCAACAACTGTGCCAAGTATGGTTCAAATCGGTTTATAACCTGATATAGCTGTCATATAAACCGATCTTGGGTCTTGACTTCTTGAGCCTCTAGAGGGCGCAATTCTTATCCAATTTGAATGAATTTTGGCACGTAGTATTTTGTTATGATATCCAACAACTGTGCCAAATATGGTTCAAATCGGTTCATAACCTGATATAGCTGCCATATAAACCGATCTGGGATCTTGACTTCTTGAGCCTCTAGAGGTCGCAATTATTATCCGATTTGCCTGAAATTTTGTACGACGGATTCTCTCATGACCATTAACATACGTGTTTATTATGGTCTGAATCGGTATATAGCCCGATACAGCTCCCACATAAATCGATCTCTCTATTTTACTTCTTGAGCTCACAAAGGGCGCAATTCTTTTTCGAATTGGCTGACATTTTACACAGGTCTCCAACATATAATTTAATTGTGGTCCAAACCGGACCATATCTTGAAATCGCTCTAATAGCAGAGCAAATCTTTTCTTATATCCTTTTTTGCCTAAGAAGAGATGCCGGGAAAAGAACTCGACAAATGCGATCTATGGTGGAGGGTATATAAGATTCGGCCCGGCCGAACTTAGCACGCTTTTACTTGTTATATATAAGAAGATTTTGTCGAAATTTGAAATACAAAATTCAACAGTGATTTATATTTATTAGACCACTCAATGTCCGCGCCGAATTTGTGTGCATAATTTATCCAATTTTCACCAGATTGTGGTGAAAAGGGGTTTACATATACACCCGAGGTGGTTGCTATCCAAAGTTCAGCACGTTCGAACTTATTGCCTTTTTACTTGTTCACGTAACGTAACGGTGGGTATGCAAAATACATATGATGGCAACACTACTTTTGTTACTTCGCCAGTGCGTTGTGGGTGCCAAAGTGTGTGTGCAACACAATTCAAGGATAAACGTTAATACCAGTAAAGTAAGAAGAGTGGATTTTTTTATGCGAAATAGTTGCTGTCTTCGACACTCTGTCAGTCGGTATGTTTTATGCAATATGAATGTATGCATATACATCGGTGTATGTGCACTAGCTTGTGAGAATCAATACTACTGTTGTGACAAACAACGACAAATCTCACGAAGTAAGTAACACACATATGCAGATAACAAAGGATTTTATAAAGGACATACATTCACACAAGCACACATACACAAAATTTGTGTCTTTCTGTTGAAACTTTAAGGCAGTAGCACAAATAAAAAGTCGACATTTTTCCGAAAGGATTATTGGAAATAAATAAAACAAGTTAAAGCGCATTAAGTTCGACAAAAAAGTGTCCTATAGTATATATCAGTTATGGTATGACCATACCATAACTTACATCCTCCATTAGGGAACGCATTTGTCCAGTTCTGCAAGAATTTTCATTTTTAAGCAGAAACTTAAAATTTACAACGTAGTGATTTGAGTGGATTTTTATACCATACACTACCCCGTACAGGGTGTAATGGCCTTGTGAGTGTGTTTCCAACGCTCAAAAGGAGAAGTGCTAGAAAAGTATACCAATCGGCTTAGAATCACCTCCCATTTCAACTGGCTGTCTGTCTGGCTGTTCATTAAATAATACCGGTTCAGATTTAAACATTGCTCCCATGTATAACTTTTATCGGATATAGCGTTTTAAAGCTGTGGTAGCCACAATTGTGGACATACCTTTACAAATTAGGGTTTTTCACATTTCGAAATGTGTGCAAAACTTGGTCAAAATTGATCCATATTTACCATAAAACCATACACATTTATAAGCCGATGTACGCTTGTAAGATAGCCACACATTAGGTGCCATCATTAGAAAAACTTGGAAGGTTTTATCCGATTTTTCAAGGGTATACTAAAAAGTATTTGATAGAGTCGGTTGTATAGGGTCATATAGTCGGCTGTCTCTTTTTATTTAGATACAAATTGATCTGTAGGCGCTCTAAAAAGCGAATAGTTAGGTCGAATCATTGCAAATCATAACAAGTAAAAGCGTGCTTTAAATTTTCATTAAAATTTCAATTTTACGATTCGAATAAGTATTGTGCCCTTTAGGGGTTCAAGAAGTAAAATATTGAGATCGGTTTATATGGGAGCTGTATAAGGCAATAGACCGATTCGGACCACGTTGTTGTTGAAGGTCATGAGGGAAGCCGTTGTAAGAAATTTCAGCCAAATCGGATGAGAATTGCGCCCTCTTAAGGCTCAAGAAGTCAAGATCCAAGACCGGTTTTTATGGCAGCTATATCAGGTAGTGATACCAAAATTGCGCTCTCTAGAGGGTCAAGAAGTCAAGACCTCAGTGCGGTTTATATGACAGCTATATCATGTTATGGACCGAGTTCAACTATACTTTGCAAAGTTGTTGGAAATTATAACAAAACACCTCTTGCAAAATTTCAGCCAAATCGGATAATAACTGCACCCTGTAAAGGCACAAGAAGTCAAGAATCAAGATCGGTTTATATGATAGCTATATCAAAACATGTACCGGTAGGACCCATTTACTATTCCATCCGACCTACACTAATAAGAAGTATTTGTGCAAAATTTCAAGGGGCTAGCTTTAGTCCTTCAAAAGTTTGCATGTTTTCGACAGACAGACGGACGGACGGACATGGCTATTTCGGCTTAAAATGTCATGACGGTCAAGAATATATACACTTTATGAGGTCTTAGACGCATATTTCGGGGTGTTACAAACAGAAAGACGAAATTAGTATACCCCTGTCCTATGGTGGAGGGTATAAAAATCGGGAAATTCTTAAGTGTGAGATTTCTAGAAACCGTTTCTGTGTCTTTATGCATTTATGGCAATAAGGCTGCTACTTCTGAAACAGGTGCGATTTTATGTCAACGTCATTCAACTCCACTTTTTTCCTCAAAATGACAACAAAATATTGACAAAAGTCTGTCTGTCCGTCGAAAGCACGCTAACTTTCTAAGGTGTAAAGAAACATGCTTGAAATTTTGTACAACTACTTTCTATTTGTGAAGGTCGGTTCGGATCGTTAATGGGCCATATCGGTCCATGTTTTAATATAGCTTCCATATAAACTGATCTCAAGATAATAACGCGTAAGACTCTTGGCAGTGCAATTCTTTCCCGTTTGGGTGAAATTAAGTATTATGACATTGTCAGGTATTAGAATCAGTTTAAATCCTGGTATAAGTCCCATATAAACCAGTCTACCGATTATATTTCTTGAGCCTATAGAGATCGCAATCCTCATTCGATTTGGCTGCAATTTTGCACAATGATTCCAATTTGGTCTCCAAGTATGGTCCGAATCGGTTTGAAACCTGATATAGCTCCCATATTTATCAATCTCTTGACTATACCTCCCCTAGAGCCTCTAGAAGGCGCAATTCTCATCCGATTTGGCAGAAATTTTGCGCAATGACCTTCACTAAAGTCTCCCTTAATTATGGCCAGAATAGGTCCATAATACCGAATGACCGAAATACCCAAAATTTGGTATTTTTTAGTAAAATTTATGTGGAGACTACATGCACTTAATTTTTTTGGGTGGGTGTATGGGACATAAAAAGGAAAAACAAGTAAAAGCGTGCTAAGTTCGGCCGGGCCGAATCTTATATACCCTCCACCATGGATCGCATTTGTCGAGTTCTTTTCCCGGCATCTCTTCTTAGGCAAAAAAGGATATAAGAAAAGAGTTGCTTTGCTATTAAAACGATATCAAGATATGGTCCGGTTCGGACCACAATTAAATTATATGTTGGAGACCTGTGTAAAATTTCAGCCAATTCGTATAAGAATTGCGCCCATTGGGGCTCACGAAGTAAAATAGAGAGAATGATTTATATGGGATCTGTATTTATATGGGATCTGTATCTATAGACCGAATAAGACCATAATAAACACGTTTGTTGATGGTCATGAGAGGATCCGTCGTACAATATTTCAGGCATATCGGATAATAATTGCGACCTCTAGGGGTCAAGAAGTCAAGATCCCAGATCGGTTTATATGGCAGCTATATTAGGTTATGAACCGATTTGAACCTTATTTGACACAGTTGTTGAAAGTAAAAATAAAATACGTCATGCAAAATTTCAGCCAAATCGGATAGGAATTGCCCCCTCTAAAAGCTCAAGAAGTCAAATCCCCAGATCTGTTTATATGATAGCTATATAAGGTTATGGACCGATTTCAACCATACTAGGCACAGTTGTTGGATATCATAACGAAATACTCCGTGCAAAAATTCATTCAAATCGGATAAGAATTGTGCCCTCTAGAGGCTCAAGAAGTCAAGACCAAAGATCGGTTTATATGGCAGCTATATCAGGTTATGGACCGATTTAAACCATACTTGGCACAGTTGTTGGGTACCATAACAAAATACGTCGTGCAAAATTTCATTTCAATCGCATAAGAATTGCGCACTCTAGAGGCTCAAGAAGTCAAGACCCAAGATCGGTTTATATGGCAGCTATATCAGGATATGGACCGATTTAAACCATACTTGGCACAGTTGTTGGATGTAATAAAAAAACACGTCGTGCAAAATTTCATTCTGATCGGATAAGAATTGCGCACGCTAGAGGCTCAAGAAGTCAAGACCCAAGATCGGTTTATATGGCAGCTATATCAGGTTATGGACCGATTTGAACCATACCTGGCACAGTTGTTGGATATCATAACACACATGTCGTGCAAAATTTCATTTCAATCGGATAAGAATTGCGCTCTCTAGAGGCTCAAGAAGTCAAGACCCAAGATCGGTTTATATGGCAGCTATATCAGGTTATGGACCGATTTGAACTATACTTGTCGCAGTTGTTGGATATTATAACGAAACACGTCGTGCAAAATTTCATTCCAATCGGATAAGAATTGCGCACTCTAGAGGCTCAAGAAGTCAAGACCCATGAACGGTTTATATGGCAGCTATATCAAAACATGGACCGATATGGCCCATTTACAATACCAACCGACCTACACTAATAAGAAGTATTTGTGCAAAATTTCAAGCGGCTAGCTTTACTCCTTCGGAAGTTAGCGTGCTTGCGACAGACAGACGGACGGACGGACGGACGGACGGACGGACAGACGGACGGACATGGCTAGATCGACATAAAATGTTACGACGATCAAGAATATATATACTTTATGGGGTCTCAGACGAATATTTCGAGTAGTTACAAACAGAATGACGAAATTAGTATACCCCCCCATCTTATGGTGGAGGGTTTAATATTAGGCCATCTTGTGGACCTGGTCTTTGCATTGTGAGAACTCTAAGAGGTTTTTCCAGTTATTTCACAAAAAAAAAAAAACCTTTTTATAGCCACCACCGAAGGATGGTGATATATTCATTTAATTATTCTGTTTGCAACACATAGAAAAATCCATTTCCGACCTCGTATATTCTTGACCGTCGTAAAATCGAAGACGATTTATCCATGCCCGTCTGTCTGTTGAAATCACGCTACAGTCTTTAAAAATTAAAATATAAAGGCGACACTTTGCACAGATTCTTTTTTTTGTCTATATCCAGGTTAAGTTCGAAGATGGGCTCTATCGGATTATATCTTGATATAGCCCCCTTATAGACCGATCCGCAGAGCCACATTTCTCAACATCCTTCTTCAATTTGGACCAGATCGCTCCAGGTTTGGGGGTAGGTCTTGGGCCCATAAAAGGCGCGTTTATTGCCTGATTTTGCTAAAATATAAGACAGTGAGTTCTGTTAGGTCTTACGACACCCTTTTTCAATTTGGCCCAGATCGGTCTTCATTTGGATATAGCTGCCATATAGACCGATCCTTTAATTTAAGGTTGTGGACTCATAAAAGCCGCATTCCTTATTCGATGTTGCCAAAATTTGGGACAGTGTGTTGTGTTAGGCTCTTCGACATTTTTCTGCAATTTTCCCATATCGGTTCAGATTTGAATATAGCTGCCATATGTCTTAATTTAATGTCTTGGGCCCATAGAATACGCATTTATTGTTGGATGTCGCCCAAATTTGGAATAGTGTGTTGTGTTAGGCTCTTCGACATCTTTCCGCAATTTTCCCATATCGGTTCAGATTTGAATATAGCTGCCATATAGACCGATCTCTCGATATAAGGTCTTGGCCTCATTAAAGGCGCATTTATAATCACATTTCACTGAAATTTTACACAGTGACTTATGTTATTCTTTTCAACATCCGTGTCGTATATGGTTCAGATCGGTCTTCATTTGGATATAGCTGCCAAAAATACCAATATTTTGTTTTACAAAATTTAACAATGACTTATTCTAATTTGACCACTCAATGCCCGAGCCATATTTGGTCCAAATCAAATTTCGATATAGCTGCTTAACCTAACCTAACTCAACTTATATCCATGGGGGTAGGTGTACAAAGTTCAATACGGTTAAACTCAACGCATGTTTATACATATCACCATAGAATCGAGGCATACTAATCTAGTCATTCCGTTTGTAACACCTCCAAATACCGATCTGGGATCCCATAAAGAATACATATTCTTGATCGATTCGACATCGATCGAATCTGAGTGAAACTAGCCATGTCCGTCCGTCTGTCGAAATCACAATAGCGGTCGAACGCGTAGAACTAGCCGCTTCCAAGGGCTACTTGATTTAAGATGATTAATGGTATCATTCTATACCAAGCACACGTCTGCATAAAACGCTTTACCCTGTTAAGTTTTAACAAGTAATAGCGTCCTAAGTTCCGCCGGGCCGAATCTTATATACCCTCCACCATCGATCGCATTTGTCGAGTTCTAGGCGCGGTATCACTTTTTTAGGCAAACAAAGAATATTGATTAAGAACCGTTATGCTATTGGAACTATAGTAAGTTATAGTCCGATTCGGACCATAAATGAATGGTAATCATTGTAGAAGTCATTATACCCTCCACCATAAGATGGGGGGTATACTAATTTCGTCATTCTGATTGTAACTACTCGAAATACTCGTCTGAGACCCCATAAAGTATATATATTCTTGATCGTCGTGAAATTTTATGTCGATCTAGCCATGTCCGTCCGTCCGTCTGTCTGTCGAAAGCACGCTAACTTCCGAAGGAGTAAAGCTAGCCGCTTGAAATTTTGCACAAATACTTCTTATTAGTGTAGGTCGGTTGGTATTGTAAATGGGCCATATCGGTTCATGTTTTGATATAGCTGCCATATAACCCGATCTTGGGTCTAGACTTCTTGAGCCTCTAGAGTGCGCAATTCTTATCCGATTTGAATGAATTTTTGCACGTAGTATTTTGTTATGATATCCATCAACTGTGCCAAATATGGTTCAAATCGGTTCATAACCTGATATAGCTGTAATATAAACAGATCTGGGGACTTGAATTCTTGAGCTTCTAGAGGGCTCAATTTCTATCCGATTTGGCTGAAATTTTGCAAGACGTTTTTATACCCTCCACCATATGATGGGGGGTATACTAATTTCGTCATTCTGTTTGTAACTACTCGAAATATTCGTCTGAGACCCCATAAAGTATATATATTCTTGATCGTCGTGACATTTTATGCCGATCTAGCTATGTCCGTCCGTCTGTCCGTCCGTCCGTCCGTCTGTCTGTCGAAAGCACGCTAACTTTTGAAGGAGTAAAACTAGCCGCTTGAAATTTTGCACAAATACCTCTTATTAGTGTAGGTCAGTTGGTATTGTAAATGGGCCATATCGGTCCATGTTTTGATATAGCTGCCATATAAACTGATCTTTGGTCTTGACTTCTTGAGCCTCTAGAGTGCGCAATTCTCATCCGATTTTAGTGAAATTTTGCACGACGTGTTTTGTTATTATATCCAACAACTGTGCTAAGTATTGTTCAAATCGGTACATAATCTAATATAGCAGCCATATAAACCGATCTTGGGTCTTGACTTCTTGAGCCTCTAGAGTGCGCAATTCTTATCCGATTGGAATGAAATTTTGCATGACGTGTTTTGTTATGATGTCCAACAACTGTGTTAAGTATGGTTTAAATCGGTCCATAACCTTATATAGCTGTCATATAAACCGATCTTGGGTCTTGACTTCTTGAGCCTCTACAGTGCGCAATTCTTATCCGATTGGAATGAAATTTTGCACGACGTGTTTTGATATGATATCCAACAACTGTGCCAAGTATAGTTCAAATCGGTCCATAACCTGATATAGCTGCAATATCAACCGATCTTGGGTCTTGACTTCTTGAGCCTCTAGATTGCGCAATTCTTATTCGATTGGAATGAAATTTTGCACGACGTGTTTTGTTATGATATCCAACAACTGTGCCAAGTATGGTTTAAATCGGTCCATAACCTTATATAGCTGTCATATAAACCGATCTTGGGTCTTGACTTCTTGAGCCTCTAGAGTGCACAATTCTTATCCGATTGGAATGAAATTTTGCACGACGTATTTTGTTATTATATCAAATAACTGTGCTAAGTATTGTTCAAATCGGTCTATAACCTGATATAGCACCCATATAAACCGATCTTTGGTCTTGACTTCTTGAGCCTCTAGAGTGCGCAATTCTTATCCGATTGAAATGAAATTTTGCACTACGTGTTTTGTTGCGATATCCAACAACTGTGCCAAGTATTGTTCAAATCGATTTATAACTTGATATAGCAGCCATATAAACCGATCTTTGGTCTTGACGTCTTTAGCCTCTAGAGTGCGCAATTCTTACCCGATTGGAATGAAATTTTGCATATCATATCATATGGCAGCCATATCAAAACATGGTCCAAGGACAAGCCGTTTTTGCAACTACAACGAATGTTCATTTTTATACCCTCCACCTTAGGATGAGGGTATACTAATTTCGTCATTCTGATTATAACACCTCGAAATATGCGTCTGAGATCGCATAAAGTATATATATTCTTGATCGGCATGTCGATCTTGCCGGGTCGGTATGTCTGTCCGTCCGTTTGTCCGTCCGTCCGTATGTCTGTCGAAAGCACACCTACTTTTGAAGGAGTAAAGCTGGCCACTTAAAATTTTGCAAAAATACTTTTTATAAGTGTAGGTCGATTGGGATCGTAAATGGGCCAAATCGGTCCATGTTTTGATTTAGCTGCCATATAAACCGATCTTGTGTCTTGATTTCTTCAGCAATTTTTATTCCATTTGACTGAAATTTTGCATGTAGTGTTTTGGTATCACTTCCAACAGCTTTGTTCCGTTTGTATGTCCGTCGGTGAAAAAGCGATATCTTTCGAAGAAGTGAAGCTAGGCGCTTGACATTTTGTACAAATACTTGCTGGTAGAGTAGGTAGGTAGGGATTGGAAATGGGTCATATTGATCCGTGTTTAAATGAAGCATCGATTTAACCCATTCTCGCCTTTTATCTGGACCAATCTGCGCCAAATTGCAGAAGGTTTTCGAAGAGCCTAACGCAACTAACTCTCCCGAGTTTCGGCGAATTCGGTCAATAAATGCTCCCTTTATGGGCTCAAGACCTCAAATCGAGAGATAAGTCTATATGGCAGCTATATCCAAATCTGGACCGATCTGGACCAAGTTGCAGAAAAATGGCGAAGAGCCTAACACTGTTCCAAACTTCGGCGAAATCGGACAATTTCTATCCTTTATCAGCCCAAGACCATAAACCGAGAGATCGGTCTATATGGCAGCTATATCCATATCTGGACCGATCTGGGCCAAATTAAAGATATACATCGAAGAGCCTAACATAACTCATGGTCCCAAATTTCTGCGAGATCAGATAATAATGGGTCCAAAACTTTAAATCGAGAGTTCGGTCTATATGGCAGCTATATATAAATCTGGATCGATCAGGGCTAAATTGAGGAAGGATGTTGACTGACTTAACACAACTCACTGTCCTAAATTTTGGCCAAATCGGACAAGAAGTGCGCCTTTTATGGTTCCAAGGCCTTATATCCGAAACCCTTACCGATCAGGGCCAAATTGAGGAAGGATGTCGGCTGACCTAACACAACTCACAGTCCCAAATTTTAGCAAGATCCGACAAGAAATGCGATTTTTATGGTTCCAAGACCTTAAATCGAGAGATCGTTCTATATGGTAGCTATATCCAAATTTGAACCGATCCAAATTGAAGAGGGATGTCGAAGTGCCTAACATATTTCACGGTCTCAAAATTTTCCAAAATCGTATAATAATCGGAGGATCGGCCTATATGATATAGTCCGATATAGGCCATATTCGAACTTAAACTGCTTATGGACAAAAAAAGAATCTGTGCAAAGTTTCAGCTCAATATCTCTATTTTTAAAGGCTGTAGCGTGATTTCAACAGACAGACGGACGGACAGACATGGCTAGAGCGTCTTAGGTTTTTACGCTGATCAAGAACATGTCGAATATAGGGTCGTAAATGGATATTTCGATGTGTTGCGAACGGAATGACAAAATGAAGAAACCTCCATCTTTTTTACTTGTTTTCCCATTTTTTCGTCTTTCAGTAAAGTAATTAAAGCATTTAAACATGTATTTGTGCTTGTTTCTGTTTTCTTTTTGTTGCTTGCTCTTCAGCGAATTTAATTTAATCGTTTCAATGTTGATATTGTTTAAAAAAAAAAAAACATCTACAGCAACAGTAACAATAATAATGAGAATGGGAATGAGAAGTAGGATAACACCGGTTGATTGGGGTGGGAGCCACAAAAAAACTCTGATAAAAACGAGAGTTTATACTGTATGTTATCGTTTTACCCTGGCATGCTGGGCCAGGGCAGTGAGGCGCAGGCAATTGTGGTCCATAAAATATGCTAATGTATCACCGCGCCATTAAAATGCCCATGCAGGCGGTGGCAGTGGCGATGAGAATTTGATTTATAGCAGCTACGACAGGGTGTTAATAAAATTGCAAAAACAAAACAAGAAAAAAAAAACATTTTAACTTTTTGCTTAGATTTTTTGTTTACAAAAGCCTACACTCGGCTATTTTCGCCGTGATAATTTTAATTAAACGCAAACAATTGCTAAAGCTGTCTGCTTTTATTTGACAGTAAATGACATTAAATTTTATTACATTAACTAATTAAAAAAATAAAGTTTCTATTGTGAATTCATTATTGTCAAAAGCTGCCTAATACTAATAAATATTAAATCCATTTATATACCCCTAGCCGTCGTTCATAGATTTTTAATGGGGTTGAGTTGTAATGTAAAGCAAATGAACTTAGCAATATAAATATTTTTATTTTTTGGGGGATAGGTTGGTAAAATGCAATACGCATCTATATCGGATTCGTCGAAACCTCGGTACCCGGTATCTGGGTAAAGATTCCACCTCGAAACTTCTTTCGCATTATTTCGAACTGGACCCCCTAATTTGTGCTTAACAAATTAGGGGGTCCAGTGTCAAGACCTCTCATTTGTCCCCTACGATTTGTCATTTTCGAGCATCTTCTGTGCTATGTTGTCGGGTGAAAAGTCGCCAATTAGCGTTTCAAATTCCCTGCGTTGCCCAGCTCAGTGACTGTGGTCAAAGGACGTATGTTCGGTGCATTTACCCATTCGATGTAGGTACTTCCTAAAATACCCATGGCCGGATAACATTTGGGCTAGATAAAGTTCAAGTCATCGTGCCTTCTGTCTCTCCACGCCAGTATATCTCGGATAAGTCGGTGTGTACACCTTCCCTCGTGGCGAGGAGATCAGTGGGGGTCATGTCTGCGATTGGAAGGACGGCGTTTTAAGTTCCCTGTGTTACCCAGCCCAGTAACTGTGGTCAAAGGATGTATGTTCGGCGTCGTCTTCGAAATCTAACGCGTCGTTCATGCGGGTGTAAGATGTGCACTTACCCATTCGATATAGTTATTTCCTAAAATACCTATGGCCGGATATCATCTGGGTTAGCTAAAAGTTCAAGTCATCGTGCCTTCTGTCTCTCCAGGCCGGTATATCTCGGATAAGTCGGTGTGTCCACCTTCCCTCGTTTAACCATCTCTGTAGCCATCTTTGGATGATCTCTTCTTCCATACCTTGTGTTAGGTTAGTATGATCCAAGCCGTCGTGTTTGGCTCTAAAGATACAGTGTCGCTCCATTGCGAGGGGTCTTACTTTACTTTAATTGGATATGACAGAATATTTGTTCCACTAGCCGAACGTAGAAAACGTTCCAAGCGCCTCGATCTTCTGCGCTCATTCTAAAATCTCTGACATCATGTTTCGAGGTGCCTCCCACCACTTGATCTTTCCATCGGGCTTTTGGTGTTGCCAGTTTGCGTGTACCACCGTGTTTGCCTTTAAAAGACTTCTTTGCTGGAGCTTCTTCATCCATTCTGACAACATGAACTAGCCAACGCGGCCGTTGTATTTTGATGCGTGTAACTGTGCTATCGTCGTCATACAGCTCGTGGTTCATACGTCGCCTATATTCTCCATTGTCGCAAACAGGTCCATATATGTTACGAAGAATCTTTCTCTCAAATACTCCAAGCACTGCCTCATCTGCTTTCACAAGTACCACGTTATCACGGGAAGTTTAGCTGAAAGCTACCGGGCACGTCCACAGGTTGCTGATGGTGGAAAGCTCCGTTTTCATGCGGAGTAGCTGCAAATGCGGCCGCGGGCAGCCAGCGATTTTCGAGGAGAGTCTCAGTGAGGAGTCAGGTGGCACTGGCTTTTAATTAAATGCTGAGTGCCAATGACACTCGAGATGACAAGGCGAGTTATTGGCGCCTTCAAATAACCAATGGCCAACATCAGCGTCTGTTCCCAGGCTAGGGGCGGCTGGGGCGGGCGTCGGATCTTGGAGCAAGCGGCTCGCCACATCGAGCAATCCCACAAAACGCATGCGGTTGGGGCGCTGGGCCAGTAACCCGCCCCCGGAAAACTATGAGAAAAAAAGGAATTGCGAGGGGTCATACCTGCGATTACAAGGACGGTTTCTCCTGATACCGTGCGATATGATGATGTGACTCGTAGCCCTGCTGTTATGTGCATCGAAAGCATTCTCCTTGCTCTCGTCTGTGTCTTTAGAGTCGGTGATCATATTTCGGAGCCAGCCATTTGCCTGCCTAGCCTTAAGGTTATTTCCGCTGCTTTCGTTGTTGCGTACTCAATTTGCGTCGAGTACGTTAACTTGGAATCCAGCCTCACCCCTAGGTATATGACAAATGTCTTTGCGTCTACATGCATCTCTACCTCCGGAAGAGGTAGAGCTTGAATCGTATCTGCCCACCTCAGGCTGTTAAAGGCATTCATGATGCCTAGGGTCACTAATAAAATAATCGGCCTTGTAAAGACTAGCGTCCTGTGTCGCTCGCACTGTGTCTACCAATGCTGAGCACTTCCCGGATAGAAATCTGTACTGTATTTTAGAGACCTCCCGCGTGTCTGATGGCTTCATCAAGTCTTGGCTTAATGAGACGCTCAAGCAGTTTACCAGCTGTATCTAGCATGAACAGTGGTCTGTACGACGATGGGGATGTTCGGTCCACCTTTCCTTTGCTAATTAAAATCAGCTTTTGCTTCTTACAAGTGTCAGGAAATATGCCATCTAGCGGGCAACTGTTGTTCAGTGCGAGTAGTACGTTGGGACGGTTGGCTGCTATCACTTTATTCATCTCTGCGGGTATGTCATCAGAGTCTGGTGCTTTCTTATTCTTAAGGCTCTTGTCGACGGATTGCAGTTCTTGAGTGGTGAATAGAGGTATGTTTGAATAAGATTTTGTCTCAGTGTCGCCCTCTCTTATCTCATGCAATAGATAAGTTGTACATGGTATCCGCATCCATCTTGCCTACTGACTTTCTCGTTCCGAGCTTTTGCATGACGATTTTATATCTAAGTTCCCAGGGGTTTTATTTATATCAAGACTCGTCTCTTCCCATTTATATATCTTGCTTTTATTTATGGTGGCCTGGAATTCCTCTTTAGCAGCTTTTAATGCGTCTTGTTCGCTTACAGCTGCGGCTCTGCGACTGGCTCTTGTATATTTTCTTCTAGTCTTTACACAATTTTGCCAGCATTCACCGATCGAAGCATTCCACCAGTATACAGCCGAGCGAATTGATTTTGTTTTCGCCTTGGGCATTGCTCTGTCACACGAAACTTGTGATTTGCGCCATAGTGGTTTCGACAATAACTTCAGTATCTCTACGGGTTTGTACTTCTCCCAGTCGTCTCTCAATCTTGTCTAGTAGGAATGTTGTGTCAAGCTTGCTGACGTTCCATCTTCTGGTGGACTTGCAAATATTTCTTGGCTGTGAACTCTTATCGGTTCTCAAACAGAACGAGATATATTGGTGTTCTCTTCCCGTATATGTCTCTAAAACTCTCCATTTTTTGGATAATAGCTGCTGAGGCAAAGGTAGCATCCGGAATAGAACCTTCGTAACCTGGGCGACGGAAAGTGGAGGCGACGCTAATATTTGCGGTGAATATCCCCAGTAGTTGGATAGTTAGAGGCCACCGCGAGGTTAGCATGTCCGTCTATGACGCGGAACGCCTAGGTTCGAATACTGGCGAGAACATTACAAAAAATTTTCAGTAGTGCTTATCTCCTCCTAATGCTGGCTACAATTGGGAGATACTATGCCATGTTAAAACTTCTCCCCCAAGAGGTGTCGCATTGTGGCACGCCGTTCGGACTCCGCCCCTTATATTTGATCTTAAAATTTGAATCGGACAGCACTCAGTTATATGTGAAAAGTTTATCCTAGCTCCTTAGTGGTATGTTTATGAGCAAGTTTGCAATTTGCATCCCAAGTCGTGCGATCATCTCCAATACTCTCCTTCCTCTTGAGTCCGTGGATTACATTCCCCACTCAGCCGCTTGCTATTTGAGCCATGCAAGGTCTTCGATGGTATCTAATTTCTATTGAAAGACCTCGATGCTATCGCTTGGGGTGAGATAGCAGCTTATTATCGTCAGCTTTTCAGTTTGAATTCATACAAAGCCATTTTCGCGTTAGCTGTCATATATCAGGTGTGTGCAGCATGGGGACCATACTGCAACAGTTACAGATTCATCTTCACTGCATAGTCCATTGGAAATATTGGCGTATTGTTCGCTGATAATTTTTATGTCAGCTTCCTCCTCTTTCGCTGTTTGCGGTAAGAGAGCGTGGGCCCCCTATATTAGGAACTTCACTATGTCCTGTTCTCAGTGAGTTTGCAGCTTCGGTCTCCAGGCATGTAATCTGTTGGTCTGCTTTCCCCCCATGAATAAACGCAGCATTTCATTAGGTTCTTGCACTCTTACATTTTGTGGCCCGTTTTGCCACACCTTATACAAAGACTCCTTCCCTTTTTATTCGGGCACTTGCAGTTCCATTGCATATTTCCCGATCTGAAGCAACGGAAACAGCGCTTTAACTCCTCTTTCTATACTATGCGGCAGCTGATGCAGCCTACCAAAATCCTCCTCTGCTTGAGTAGCACGTTTGCATCCGTTGCTGGTAGAAACACGAAAGCCCTTTTTTTGCTCTCTATAAATCGTGGCTATTAGACGTACCTCTATGTCCTCCATAGTTGTTTTCGTCAACTTCGTGGTAAATGTATATACTTAAGAAAAATTTGAAGAGTAATTATTTAGGGTAGTACAACTTTAATGCAGCAAAAATGGGTGGTTCAACTTTAATGTACCGCTTATTTCTTTTTTTTTTATTCATAAGCAGGTTAAGTTCGAAGATGGACTATATCGGTCTATATCTAGATATAGCCCCCATACAGGCCGATCCGCCGATTTAGGATCTTAGGCCAATAAAAGCCACATTTATTATCCGATTTTGCTAAAATGGGACAGTGAGTTGTGTTAGACCAGTCGACATCCTTCCTTATTTTGGCTTAGATCGGTTCAGATTTGGATATAGCTGCCATATAGACCGATTTCTCAATTTAATGTCTTGGGCCCATAAAAGGTGCATTTATTGTCCTATTTCGCCGAAATTTGGGACAGTGAGTTGTGTTAGGCCCTTCGACAGCCCTCTGCAATTTGGCCCAGATCGGTTTAGGTTTGTATATAGCTGCCATATGGACCGATCTCTCGATTTCAAGTCTTGGCCCCATCAAACGCTAACTTATAATCCGATTTCACTGAGTGTTTCAAGGTCTACATTGGGTTTCTACCGGGTAAATACCCAATGTTTGGGTATTTATTGTGCAAATGCCCAATAAATGCCTTTTTTATACCCACCACCGTAGGATAGGGGTATATTCGTTTAGTCATTCCGCTTGCAATACATCGAAATATCAATTTTCGACTCTATAAGGTACATTTCTAAGATGAATTAACATCGTCGTAAAATTCTAAGATGAATTAACGATGCCCGTGTGTCTATCCATCCGTCTGTTGTAATCAAATGATATTTGGCACATACGTCTTTTTGATGCGCGCTGGTTAAGTTCTTCAACGGGCGAAATCGAACCATATTTGACCGATTTAGACCGATCTCCCGATGAAGAGTCTGAAGGCCATAAAAGCTTTATTTTTTAACCGATTTCGCTGAAATTTGGAGCAATGAGTAGTTTTGGGCCACCCAACATCGGACCCAAATATAGTTTAGGTCGGACTATGTTAAGATATAGCTGTCATATAGACCGGGTCTAAAGCCCATAAAAGTTTTATTTTTTAACCGATTTCGCTGAAATTTAAAATATTTAGTTGTTTTTAGCTTCCCGACATCCCCCCAAATATGGGTCATATAAGATTATATAGAAATAGTTGTCAAATAGACCGATGTTTCAATTAAGTGTCTTACTCCCATAAAAAGCAGATTTATTGTCTGAAAGTGTTACTTATATATAAGTTCTCGGGACCTGAATAAAATATGATCGAGACAAGCCCCTATTGCGATATAACAACGTATATAGTAGTGGAGTTATAATAAAATAGGATGGTTATTATATCCTTGTTTAATTGGTCCACATCGGTCCAGATTTGGGCATAGATGCCACATAGAAAGAAGTCTCGATTTAAAGCCTTGGCCCTCTAAAAAACGCATTTATTATGCGATTTCGTTGAAATTTGACGCAGTGACTTATGCTAAGCTTTTCGACATCCGTATCCTTTATGGTTCAGATCGGTTTATACTTGGATATGCTAAAAAGACCAATATTTTGTTTAACAAAATTGAACAGTGACTTATATTTATTAGTCCACTCAATGTCCGTGCCGAATTTGGGTGCATAAGTTATTCAATATTCGCCGGATTGTGAAGAAAGGGGGTTTACATATATACCTGAGGTGGTGGGTATCCAAAGTTCGGCCCGGACGAACTTAATGCCTTTTTACTTATTTTTCATTATACCCTCCACCATAAGATGGGGGGTATACTAATTTCGTCATTCTGTTTGTAACTACTCGAAATATTCGTCTGAGACCCCATAAAGTATATATATTCTTGATCGTCGTGACATTTTATGTCGATCTAGCCATGTCCGTCCGTCCGTCCGTCCGTCCGTCCGTCCGTCTGTCTGTCGAAAGCACGCTAACTTCCGAAGGAGTAAAGCTAGCCGCTTGAAATTTTGCACAAATACTTCTTATTAGTGTAGGTCGGTTGGTATTGTAAATGGGCCATATCGGTCCATGTTTTGATATAGCTGCTATATAAACCGATCTTGGGTCTTGACTTCTTGAGCCTCTAGAGTGCGCAATTCTTATTCGATTGAAATGAAATTTTGCACGACGTGTTTTGTTATAATATCCAACAACTGCGCCAAGTATGGTTCAAATCGGTCCATAACCTGATATAGCTGCCATATAAATTGATCTTGGATCTTGATTTCTTGAGCCTCTAGAGGGCGCAATTCTTATCCGAATGGAATGGAATTTCGCACGACGTGTTTCGTTATAATATCCAACAACTGTGCTAAGTATGGTTCAAATCGGTCCATAACCGGATATAGCTGCCATATAAACCGATCTTGGGTCTTGACTTCTTGAGCCTCTAGAGTGCGCAATTCTTATCCGATTGAAATGAAATTTTGCACGACGTGTTTTGTTATTATATCCAACAACTGTGCCAAGTATGGTTGAAATCGGTTGATAACCTGATATAGCTGTCATATAAACAGATCTGGGGATTTGACTTCTTGAGCTTCTAGAGGGCGCAATTCCTATCCGATTTGGCTGAAATTTTGCATGACGTATTTTATTTTTACTTTCAACAACTGTGTCAAATAAGGTTAAAATCGGTTCATAACCTGATATAGCTGCCATATAAACCGATCTGGGATCTTGACTTCTTGACCCGTAGAGGTCGCAATTATTATCCGATATGCCTGAAATTTTGTACGACGGATCCTCTCATGACCATCAACAAACGTGTTTATTATGGTCTGAATCGGTCTATAGCCCGATACAGATCCCATATAATTCGTTCTCTCTATTTTACTTCGTGAGCCCCAATGGGCGCAATTCTTAAACGAATTGGCTGAAATTTTACACAGGTCTCCAACATATAATATAATTGTGATCCGAACCGGACCATATCTTGATATCGTTTTAATAGCAGAGCAACTCTTTTCTTATATCCTGTTTTGCCTAAGAAGAGATGCCGGGAAAAGAACTCGACAAATGCGATCCATGGTGGAGGGTATATAAGATTCGGCCCGGCCGAACTTAGCACGCTTTTACTTGTTCATTATACCCTCCACCATACGGTGGCCATATAATAACATCGTCATTTCGCTTGTAACACATCAAAATATTCGCCTAAGACCCCACAAAGTTTATATATTCTTGATCGCCATGACATTTAAGGTCGATCTACCCATGTCTGTCCGTCTGTGGAAACACGCTAGCATCCGAAGGAGCGAAACTATGCGCTTGAAATTTTGTACAAATACGTGCTAGTAGGGTTGGTAGGTTGGGATTGTAAATGGGCCATATCTGTCCATGTTTTGTTATAGCGTCTATATAAACCAATATCCTGATTATACTTCTTGAGCCTCTAGAGAGTGCAATGTTTGCATCAACTATGGCCTCCAACATCCAATCCAAGGTTGGCCTCCTATATCATACCAATTCTTATCCATTATCCTTTGCATATAAGAAAATACCGACTCAGAATTTGACAAATGCGATTCATGGTGAAGGGTATATAAGATACAGAAATTAGCATGTTTTTACTTGTTTTCCGTTTTTATACCGTCCACCATAGGATGGGGGGTATACTAATTTCGTCATTCTGTTTGTAACTACTCGAAATATTCGTCTGAGACCCTATAAAGTATATATATATTCTTGATCGTCGTGACATTTTATGTCGATCTAGCCATGTCCGTCCGTCCGTCTGTCCGTCCGTCCGTCCGTCTGTCCGTCCGTCCGTCCGGCCGTCCGTCTGTCAGTCGAAAGCACGCTAACTTCCGAAGGAGTAAAGCTAGCCGCTTGAAATTTTGAACAAATACTTCCTATTAGTGTAGGTCGGTTGGTATTGTAAATGGGCTATATCGGTTCATGTTTTGATATGGCTGCCATATAAACTGATCTTGGGTCTTGACTTCTTGAGCCTCTAGAGTGCGCAATTCTAATCCGATGGGAATACAATTTTGCACGACGCGTTTTGTTATGATATCTAACAAAATGTGCCAAGTATGGTTCAAATTGGTCTATAACCTGATATAGCTGTCATATAAACCGATCTTGGGTATTGACTTCTTGAGTCTCTAGAGGGCGCAGTCCTTATCCGATTTGAATGAATTTTTGCACGAAGTATTTTGTTATGATATCCAACAACTGTGCCAAGTATGGTTTAAATCGGTTTGTAACCTGATATAGCTGTCATATAAGCAGATCCGGGGACTTGACTTCTTAAGCTTCTGGAGTGCGCAATTCCTATCCGATTTGGGTGAAATTTTGCATGACGTATTTTTTTATTCTTACTTTCAGCAAGTGTGTCAAATAAGGTTCAAATGGGTTCATAACCTAATATAGCTGCGATATAAACCGATCTGGGATCTTGACTTCTTGAGCCTCTAGAGGTCGCAATTATTATCCGATTTGCCTGAAATTTTGTACGACGGATCCTCTCATGACCATCAACATACGTGTTTGTTATGGTCTGAATCGGTCTATAGCGCGATACAGCTCCCATATAAATCGATCTCTCTATTTTACTCCTTGAGCCCCCAAACGACGCAATTCTTATTCGTATTGGCTGACATTTTACACAGGTCTCCAACGTATAATCTAATTGTGGTCTAAACCGGATCATATCTTGATATCGGTCTAATGGCAGAGCAAATCTTTTCTTATATCCTTTTTTGCGTAAGAAGAGATGCCGGGAAAAGAAATCGACAAATGCGATCCATGGTGGAGGGTATATAAGATTAGGCCGGGCCGAACTTTGCACGCTTTTACTTGTTTCGCCTAAAAACTTAAAAATTTGTGCAAAACTTCAAGCGGCTTTACTCCTTCGAAAGTTAGCGTGCTTTCGACAGACAGACGGACGGACGGACAGACGGATGGACACACGGACGGACATGGTGTCTGTCCGTGCGTCCGTCCGTCTGTCTGTCGAAAGCACGCTAACTTCCGAAGGAGTAAAGCTAGCCGCTTGAAATTTTGCACAAATACTTCTTATTAGTGTAGGTCATGTAGGTGTAGTAGTGTAGGTATTGTAAATGGGTCATATCGGTTCATGTTTTGATATAGCTGCCATATAAACCGATCTTGGGTCTTGACTTCTTGAGCCTCTAGAGTGCGCAATTGTTTTCCCATTGGAATTAAATTTTGCATGACGTGTTTCGTTATGATATCCAATAAATGTGCCAAGTATGGTTCAAATCGGTCCATAACTTGATATAGCTGCCATATATTTTTGTCATAACTTCAAAGGTTGCAATGACGAAAGGCCCAACACAACTCACTGCCCTAAATTTCCGCAAAATCGGATAATAAATGTGGCTTTATGAGCCTAAGACCCTAAATCGGAGGATCGGGGGGATATGGGGGCTATATCTAGATATAGTCCGATATAGCCCGTCTTCGAACTTAACCTGCTTATGGAAAAAAGAGAATCTGTGCAAAGTTTCAGCTCAATATCTCTATTTTTTAAGTCTGTAGCGTGATTTCAACAGACAGACGGACATGTCTAAATCGTCCTACATTTTTTGCTGATCAAGTCGGAAATAGATATTTCGATGTGTTGCAAACGGAATGACAAAATGAATTTACCCCCATCCTCCGGTGGGGGTATATTCCTTACAAAAGATTTGCAGATGTTTCTGAAGATTAGTTGAAGATCATGTGAGTACTTTATCTGACAGTTCAGCCAAAAACTTAAGCTTTTTGGGGCCGTAGAAAACTAATCAGAAGATCGGTACACTCGTATAGAGAAGCTATATCTGGATCGTACGATAACAGAGCATTACGTGCAATATTTCAGACAAATTGGAAAGCAGATGCGGCTTCTAGAGGCACAAGATCTCAAATCCGTAGTTCGATTTATATGGGCGCTTTATCCAAGTCAGAACCGATATGCCCAATTTGCGATCCCCAAGCTACGACCTTTATAAAAATTAGTATATGTACAAAATTTCAAGTGGATATTTTCATTTGTTCGACTGCTTTCGTGATAGTTTATGGGGTCGCTGATCAATATATCGAGGTGTTACAAACGGAATTTCTAGAATAGTATACTACCCATTCTATGGTGGTGGGTATAAAAACCCGTTTGCATTTTAACTTGTTTCTCCATAAACAAACATTCCAGATCAAAATGAAACACGGTGTGTACCTCCGAAAGAGCAAAAACAACTATGCCGAAAAGCTGAAAACACAAAGCTTTAGAAATAAGCAACGAATGGGTCTTACAGCACATACATACACCAAAAAGCAACAAAAACATTGCAATAACAAAAGGATCTAAAATGCCATTTTTATACCCTCCACCATAAGATGGGGGGTATACTAATTTCGTCATTCTGTTTGTAACTACTCGAAATATTCGTCTGAGACCCCATAAAGTATATATATTCTTGATCGTCGTGAAATTTTATGTCGATCTAGCCATGTCCGTCCGTCTGTCCGTCCGTCCGTCCGTCCGTCCGTCCGTCCGTCCGTCCGTCCGTCCGTCCGTCCGTCCGTCCGTCCGTCCGTCCGTCCGTCCGTCCGTCCGTCCGTCCGTCCGTCCGTCCGTCCGTCTGTCTGTCGAAAGCACGCTAACTTCCGAACGAGTAAAGCTAGGCGCTTGAAATTTTGCACGAATACTTCTTATTAGTGTAGGTCGGTTGGTATTGTAAATGGGCCATATCGGTCCATGTTTTGATATAGCTGCCATATAAACCGATCTTGGGACTTGACTTCTTGAGCCTCTAGAGTGCGCAATTCTTATCCGATTGGGATGAAATTTTGCACGACGTGTTTTGCTATGGAATCCAACAACTGTGCCAAGTATGGTTCAAATCGGTCCATAACCTGATATAGCTGCCATATAAACCGATCTTGGGTCTTGACTTCTTGAGCCTCTAGAGTGCGCAATTCTTATCCGATTGGATTGAAATTTTGCACGACGTATTTTGTTATTATATCCAACAAGTGTTCCAAGTATGGTTCAAATCGGTCTATAACCTGATATAGCTGCCATATACACCGATCTGGGGTCTTGATTTCTTGAGCCTCTAGAGTGCGCAACTCTTATCCGATTGGGATGAAATTTTGCACGACGTGTTTTGTTGTGACATCCAACAACTGTGCCAAGTATGGTTCAAATCGGTCCATAACCTGATATAGCTGCCATATAAACCGATCTTGGGTCTTGATTTCTTGAGCCTCTTGAGTGCGCAATTCTTATCCGATTGGAATGAAATTTTGCACGACGTGTTTTGTTACTATATTCAACAACTGTGCCAAGTATGGTTCAAATCGGTCCATAACCTGATATAGCTGTCATATAAACCGATCTTGGATCTTGACTTCTTGAGCCTCTAGAGGGCGCAAATATTATCCAATTTGAATGAATTTTGGCACGTAGTATTTTGTTATGATATCCAACAACTGTGCCAAATATGGTTCAAATCGGTTCATAACCTGATATAGCTGCCATATAAACCGATCTGGGATCTTGACTTGTTGAGCCTCCAGAGGTCGCCATTATTATCCGATTTGCCTGAAATTTTGTACGACGGATTCTCTCATGACCATTAACATACGTGTTTATTATGGTCTGAATCGGTTTATAGCCTGATATAGCTCCCATATAAATCGATCTCTCTATTTTACTTCTTGAGCCCACAAAGGGCGCAATTCTTATTCGAATTGGCTGCCATTTTACACAGGTCTCCAACATATAATTTAATTGTGGTCCAAACCGGACCATATCTTGATATCGCTCTATTAGCAGAGCAAATCTTTTCTTATATCCTTTTTTGCCTAAGAAGAGATGCCGGGAAAAGAACTCGACATATGCGATCCATGGTGGAGGGTATATAAGATTCGGCCCGGCCGAACTTAGCACGCTTTTACTTGTTAAAGATAAGATGGCAGAGCATGCCATGAAAGTTGCGCCTGGAATTGCTTAACAAAAAATGGTACCATTTAACTTAATTGGCGGCCCAAAAAAAAAGAGAACATGGTAAAAGCAGTCAGATATGAAAAGCTCCAAAGGAAAGGAAAAAGCAGTGCTTTCGTATGCAACATTGAGGACATGAAGCAAACAAATGGGGGAGATCAAACAATTAAGCGGCATTAATCCAGAGACATTAACATTACGACCCAAATAGGAGCAAAGCATTAAAACTCGGTGTGAATGGTTCTAATAATTCATTATGTCACGTTTATGGCCGCAGTAAGTTTTTATAGTAGGTGACATACCAAGCGGGTTCCTTTTTTATACCCTCCACCATAAGATGGGGGGTATACTAATTTCGTCATTCTGTTTGTAACTACTCGAAATATTCGTCTGAGACCCCATAAAGTATATATATTCTTGATCGTCGTGACATTTTATGTCGATCTAGCCATGTCCGTCCGTCTGACCGTCCGTCCATCTGTCTGTCGAAAGCACGCTAACTTCCGAAGGAGTAAAGCTAGCTGCTTGAAATTTTGCACAAATACTTCTTATTAGTGTAGGTCGGTTGGTATTGTAAATGGGCCATATCGGTCCATGTTTTGATATAGCTGACATATAAACTGATCTTGGGTCTTGACTTCTTGAGCCTCTAGAGTGCGCAATTCTTATCCGATTGGAATGAAATTTTGCACGACATGTTTTGTTATGATATTCAATAAATGTGCCAAGTATGGTTCAAATCGGTCCATAACCTGATATAGCTGCCATATAAACCGATCTTGGGTCTTGATTTCTTGAGCCTCTAGAGTGCGCAATTCTTATCATCCGATTTTGTACAATGGCTTCTCTTATGACCTTCAACATACATGTCTAATATGGTCTGAATCGATCAATAGCTTGATACAGCTCCCATATAAACCTATCTCCCGATTTTGCTTCTAGAGCCCCCATTGCACTTAAATGGCCGTGGTATCTAATATTTTCAACCGATCGGCACAAAACTTGGCACGGATTGTTTTGTTACTGATCTTAACATATGTGCAAGATTTCATCAAAATCGGTTCAGATTTAGATGTAGCTCCCATTTATATGTATTACCCGATTTGCACTGAAATAGCCGTACCAGCTACAATTTTCAACCAATCCGCACAAAATTTTGCACGGATTGTTTTGTTACTTATCTAAACATATCTGTGAGATTTCATCAAAATCGGTTCAGATTTGGATGTAGCACCCATACATATTTATCGCCGGATTTGTATTAGCAGTAGTGGTAAAACATTTTCCATGAATTTCGTAGTTTAATTGAAGACCAATTCAACTCTGTCCCATGTGATTGATCCAACCAATGCTTAAGGGATGCTTTTGTTATGATAACATGGATTGCCTAAAGAACACGGATAACTTTACAAAAATGCCAAGTATTTTGTTTCATGTTTTCCTTGGCTTGGGAGTATTTTATTGTTCGCGTTTCGTTAAACTGACACGTAGCTACCAACGAACACGAACACAAAACTTTGGAAAAAACCAAAAAGAAGCATGTCAAATGTAGGTTGTACGAAAAAAATACATCAAATTCATGGGAACGGATTTTTATCAATGCCGTAAGGCGACATAGAGAGTAGTTGTTCGTTGTATTATTTTTGCCATTGCACAGTGGACGAAAATGAAAGAAATTACTGAAATTTAAAACCATATCACCATATAACTTGACCAGTTGACAAAGGTGATTGGAAAATAAAACCGTGCTAAGTTCGGGCGGGTCGAATCCACTAGGGATCGCATTCGTCAAGTTCTTTGCCCGGTATCGCCTCATAGGCACACAATGGATAACAAGAAAAAGCATGCTAAGATCGGTCGGGCCGAATCTTGGGAACTCACCACCATGGATTTTGTAAAAATTCATGCAAACTAAATTTAGTTGAAGGGCTTAATTTTATTCTACATACCAAACTTCTCTCAAACCAGCAAAAATGAGAGCTTCTAGGAACCGAACAAGGCTAAAGCAGTCAAGATCCCAGATGGGTTTAGATGGCAGCTTTATCAGGTTCAATACCGATTTACGCCATACTTAGCACAGTTATTGGAAGACAAACCAAAACACCTCATGCAAAATGTCCTCTATTGGCTCACGAAGTCAAGATCCAAGATCGGTTTATATGACACCTATACCAGATTATAAACCGATTTGAATCATACTTAGCACAGCTGTTGGAAGTGATACCAAAATACTACGTGCAAAATCAGTTAAATCGGACGAAAATTACGCCATCTAGAGGCTCAAGAAGTCAAGACCCAAGATCGGTTTATGTGGCAGGTATATAAAAACATTGACCGATTTAAACTATACTTAGCGCAGTTGTTGGAAGTTCTACCAAAATACAACGTGCAAAGTTTCAAAAAAAAAAAAAATCGGATAAGAATTGCGCCATCTAAAGGCTCAAGAAGTCAAGACCCAAGATCGGTTTATATGGCAGCTATATCAAAACATGGACCGATTTAAACCATACTTCGCTTAGTCGATTGAAGTGCTACCGGAACACTACGTGCAAAATTTCAGTTAAATCGGACTAGAGTTGCACCCCCAGAGGCTCAAGAAGTCAAGACCTAAGATTGGTTTATATGGCAGCTATATCAAAACATGGACCGATTGGAGATGCTACCAGAATACTACGTGCAAAATTACAGTTGAATCGGACGAGAACTGCGCCCTCTAGAGGCTCAAGAAGTCAAGACCCAAGATCGGCAGCTATATCAAAACATGGACCAAGTTGGCCCATTTACAATACCAACTGACCTTCACTAATAAAAAGTATTTGTGCAAATTTTCAAGCGGCTACCTTTACTCCTTCGAAAGTTAGCATGCTTTCGACAGACAGACATACGGACGGACGGACGGGCGGACAGACAGACGAACGGACATGGTTAGATCGACTTGAAATGACATGACGATCTAGAATATATATACTTTGTTGGGTCTTAGACGCATATTTCGAGGTGCTACAAACAGAATGACGAAATTAGTATACCCCGATCCTATGGTGGAGGGTATAAAAAGTAAACCCGAAAAAAAAATTTAATATAGGAATTTCGTGTTACTTACAAAATCCTTAATAGTTTTCCATACCACTTCCCTAAGTTGATTCATGTCTGGTATAGTGTCCCACCTAAGTACCGGTATCTTTTAGCCACTAAAGCGGGGCAACGACATATGAAATGCTCCAACGTCTAATCATTTTCCCAACATGCCCTACACTCCCTATAACTTGCCGCACTGATTTTGCATAAGAGGGCTCGTTGTCCTATGTGTCCCGTTATGACACCAAAAGCTATACTGACGTCCTTTTTACTTCCTTTCAGTGAAAGCCTCGTCCTCTCAGGATCCGGATCACCCCATAGGATTTTCGCCGTCCTAGCGACTGTTTCGCTGTTCCACATAGTTACATGTGCGTTTGTCGCCCACGGCCTTAATTCGGACTGCGTTGACCCGAAAGTCTTCGGATTAATCGAGTTTATTGATGACAGCCCTCTGGCCTCCACCGCCAAATCGTCGGCCCTCTCATTCCCTTCTTTTACTCCGTTATGGCCTGGCACCCAGACGATGCGCATTTTGCCATCCTCAATGAAGGCGTTATTCTCCTTCTTACACTGCAAGAGTGGTTCACTCTCGACGTCCTCGCGTTAGTACCACTACACCTCGCGGAATCCGTGATCGCCCGAATCTCCGCCTGCAGGACCGTATTATGGTCAGGCAGTCTAAAATAGATCTCAGTCCCTGGGTTGTCAATATGGACCCCCAGGCTTACTCCTCCGTGTAACATGATCTCTCAGACGGCAATACTAGGGTTCCGTCAGTCCAAGACTGTGCCGCTGGCAGCAGTGCATCGCACCCGACTTTAAGTCTCGTCTCAGGTATCCGATCGAAAACCTCTTAACTAGCTTCAAAATTTCCTATCGTCACCTCGATTATACTCATCCTCATCGCTCCGCCTATGCCAAGACAACATGTTCTCCATCTCATCCCACCAAACTTCTGAGGCGTAAGTAAGGATTGGTCTAATTAGGCTCCTGTAGAGCCAGAACGCAAGACCTTAAATCGAGAGATCGGTCTATATGGCAGCTATATTCAAATCTGGACCGATCTGGGCCAAATTGAAGAATGAAATCGGAGGGCAACTCTCTGTCCCAAATTTCGGCGACATCGGACAATAAATGCGCCTTCTAAGGGCCCAAAACCTCAAATCGAGAGATCGGTCTATATGTCAGCTATATCCAAATCTGGACTGATCTGAACCAAATTGAAGAAAAATTTTGAAGGGCCTAACATAACTCACTGTCCCAAATTTCTGCAAAATCAGATAATAAATGTGGCTTTTATGGGCCTAAGGCACTATATGGGGGCTATATGAATATATAGTCAGATATAGCCCATCTTGTGAACAAAAAAACAATCGGTGCAAAGTTACAGCTCAATGTCTCTATTTTTAAAGACCGTAGCGTGATTTCAACAGGCAGAGGGACGGACATGGCTGGATCGTCATTGATTTGTACGCCAATCAAGAATACATATACCTTATAGCTTCGGAAATGGATATTTCGATGAGTTGCAAAGGGAATGCAACATGAATATGCTCCCATCCTTCTGTGTTGGATATAAAAATTGCTATGCTATTAGTTATGGACCGATTCGGGAAGTGAAGTAAGTTTTCTAGCCGATTTGAAGAATACGTGACAAATTTGTTGGAAGTCAAAACAAAACACTTCGTGCAAACCTCAGCCAAATCGGATAAGAATTGCGCCGTCTAGAGGCTCAAGAAGTCAAGTTCTAAGATCGGATTGTATGACAGCTTTAGCAACACATGGGCTGATATAGCCCATTTACAATCTCAACCGACCTACTTTTATAGGAAGTATATGTGCAAAATTTTAATCGTCTAACTTTATTCCTTTTAAAATAAGCGTGGTTTCGACGGATTGACATGGTAGACGGTAGGACATGGTTTAATCGACTTAGAATGTCAAGACGATCAATAATATACTCGTACATACTTTGTTGGATCTCATATAAATATTTCGATGTGTTACAAAGGGAATGAAGCGTTTGCAGCCTCATTTAGCGAACCTGAATTCCAAGTTGTCCTTTGGGCTTTATCTCGAAAAAACTGTTTACAGTTTGCTAGAGGCTTACCCACAGGTTCAAGTTCCCACTTGTAAGTGAAATAGCTCCTATTCTATACTGCTAAGTTGTTTAAGTCTGGTATGGAACCTGTTCCTAGGTGCAGGTCTCTGCTAACTGCGAAAGCCAGGTATTGATATAAATAACAAGTAAAAGCGTGCTAAGTTCGGCCGGGCCGAATCTTATATACCCTCCACCATGGATCGCATTTGTCGATTTGTTTTCCCGGCATCTCTTCTTAGGCTAAAAAGGATATAAGAAAAGAGTTGCTCTGCTATTAAAACGATATCAAGATATGGTCCGGTTCGGACCACAATTAAATTATATGTTGGAGACCTGTGTAAAATTTCAGCCAATTCGTATAAGAATTGCGCCCATTGAGGCTCACGAAGTAAAATAGAGAGAACGATTTATATGGGATCTGTATCGGGCTATAGACCGATTCAGAACATAATAAACACGTTTGTTGATGGTCATGAGAGGATACGTCGTACAAAATTTCAGGCATATCGGATAATAATTGCGACCTCTAGGGGTCAAGATCCCAGATCGGTTTGTATGGCAGCTATATCAGGTTATGAACCGATTTGAACCTTATTTGACACAGTTGTTGAAAGTAAAAATAAAATACGTCATGCAAAATTTCAGCCAAATCGGATAGGAATTGCGCCCTCTAGAAGCTCAAGAAATCAAATCCCCAGATCTGTTTATATGACAGCTATATCAGGTTATGGACCGATTTCAACCATACTTGGCACAGTTGTTGGGTATCATAACAAAACACGTCGTGCGAAATTCCATTCCAATCGGATAAGAATTGCGCCCTCTAGAGGTTCAAGAAGTCAAGACCCAAGATCGGTTTATATGGCAGATATATCAAGTTATGGACCGATTTGAACCATACTTGGCACAGTTGTTGGATATACTAACAAAACACGTCGTGCAAAATTTCATTTCAATCGGATAAGAATTGCGCACTCTAGAGGCTCAAGAAGTCAAGACTCAAGATCGGTTTATATGGCAGCTATATCAGGTTATGGACCGATTTGATCCATACTTGGCACAGTTGTTGAATATCACAACAAAACATGTCGTGCAAAATTTCATTCTGATCGGATAAGAATTGCGCACGCTAGAGGCTCAACAAGTCAAGACCCAAGATCGGTTTATATGGCAGCTATATCAGGTTATGGACCGATTTCAACCATACTTGGCACAGTTGTTGGATATGATAACAAAACACGTCGTGCAAAATTTCATTTCAATCGGATAAGAATTGCGCACTCTACAGGCTCAAGAAATCAAGACTCAAGATCGGTTTATATGGCAGCTATATCAGGTTATGTACCGATTTGAACAATACTTGGCACAGTTGTTGGATATAATAACAAAACACGTCGTGCAAAATTTCATTCCAATCGGATAAGAATTGCGCACTCTAGAGGCTCAAGAATTCAAGAAACAAGATCGGTTTATATGGCAGCTATATCAAAACATGGACCGATATGGCCCATTTACAATACCAACCGACCTACACTAATAAGAAGTATTTGTGCAAAATTTCAAGCGGCTAGCTTTACTCCTTCGGAAGTTAGCGTGCTTTCGACAGACAGACGGACGGACGGACGGACAGACGGACGGACATGGCTAGATCGACATAAAATGTCACGACGATCAAGAATATATATACTTTATGGGGTCTCAGACGAATATTTCGAGTAGTTACAAACAGAATGACGAAATTAGTATACCCCCCATCTTATGGTGGAGGGTATAAAAATAAAATACGTCATGCAAAATTTCAGCCAAATCGGATAGGAATTGCGCCCTCTAGAAGCTCAAGAAGTCAAATCCCCAGATCTGTTTATATGACAGCTATATCAGGTTATGGACCGATTTCAACCATACTTGGAACAGTTGTTGGATATCATAAAAAAATACTTCGTGCAAAAACTCATTCAAATCGGATAAGAATTCTGCCTTCTAGAGGCTCAAGAAGTCAAGACCCAAGATCGGTTTATATGGTAGCTATATCAGGTTATGGACCGATTTAAACCATACATGGCACAGTTGTTAGATATCATAACAAAACACGTCGTGTAAAATTTCATTTTAATCGGATAAGAATTGAGCCCTCTAGAGGCTCAAGAAATCAAGACCCAAGATCGGTTTATATGGCAGCTACATCAGGTTATGGACCGATTTGAACTATACTTGGCACAGTTGTTGGACATCATAGCAAAACACGTCGTGCAAAATTTCATTCCAATCGGATAAGAATTGCGCACTCTAGAGGCTCAAGAAGTCAAGACCCAAGATCGGTTTCTATGGCAGCTATATCAAGACATGGACCGATATGGCCCATTTACAATACCAACCGACCTACACTTATAAGAAGTATTTGTGCAAAATTTCAAGCGGCTAGCTTTACTCCTTCGGAAGTTAGCGTGCTTTCGACAGACAGATGGACGGACGGACGGACGGACAGACGGACGGACGGACGGACAGACGGACGGACATGGCTAGATCGACATAAAATTTCACGACTATCAAGAATATATATACTTTATGGGGTCTCAGAAGAATATTTCGAGTAGTTACAAACAGAATGACGAAATTAGTATACCCCCCATCTTATGGTGGAGGGTATAAAAAATGTTGTACCCTATTTTCACCACGGGATCATTATGCAGCATCTGTGAAAATTTCAAGAAAATCGGTTCAGCCGTTTCTGAGTCTATAAGGAAAACACAAACAAACAAACAAACAAACAAACAAACAAAATGAATTATTCACAGATGGTAAAAATTGAGCCTCCGGTGAAAATAGGGTACTACATATTTTGATATCCGAAGTGGGGTGGACCCTCCCCTTACACTAATTTTCAAAAACTCCAGATCTCGGAGATGGGCGCGCCGATTTAAGCAAAATTTTGTATGACACCTTATTGTACCTCAAAAAAACGAAATTGGAATAAAATTTTGGGGCCAAATAACCTGGGGGGGACGACCCATGTCAAAAACCCACCCAAACGGACATGCTTACCGATTGGGACAATATGGGTATCAAACGAAAGGTATTTAAGAGTAGAGTACGAATTCGGTATACAAATTTCACTCTACAGTTTCGGGGGGTTCCCCACCCCCAAAAAAGGACACTTTCACCGCTTTGGGCAATATGGGTATCAAGTGAAAGCTATTTAAGAGTAGAATACGAACATTAAAATGTTAACCTAAGTGTCGGGGCGCCCCCCACCCCAAAAACACCATCGAACAGGACACTTTAATCGCTTTGAGTAATATGGGTATCAAATAAAAGGTATTTAAAAGTAGAATACAAATCTGAGACAAAAATTATTTTTTAGTGTCTGAGGGCCCTCCCCCCTTAAAAAACCCCCTCAGGACAAATTTTCCGATTGGGAAAATATGGATACCAAATGAAAGCTATTTAAAGGTAGAGTCCAATGCTGATATAAAAATTTGTTCCTTGGTGTCTGAAGCTGTTGGAAGTAAAAAAAACATTTCTTGCTAAATTTTAGCCAAATCGGATAAGAACTGTGCCCTTTAGAGGTTCAAAAATTCAAGATCCGAGCTTGGTTTATATGGAACTTATATCAGGTAATAAACCGATATAACCTATACTTGACAGGTGTTGGGAGTCCTAAAGAACACCTCACACAAAATTTCATTCAAATCGGATAAGAAATACGCCCTCTGGAGACTCAAAAAGGCAAGATCCGAGATTGGTTTATATAGCAGTTATTTAAAAATATGGACCGATATGGCCTATTTACAAGCCAAATTGAGCGACACTAACAGGAAGTATTTGTGAAAAATTTCAAGCAGCTAGCTCTATTCTTTTGAAAGTTAGCGTGCTTTCGGCAGTCAGTTAGACGGACGAATATGGCTATATCGAGATAGAATGTCAAGACAACCAAGAAAAGGTATACTTTATTTGGTCTCAGATCAATATTTCGATGTATTACAAACGGAGTGACGAAGTTAGTATACCCCATCTTATGGTGCAGGGTATAAAAAGCCGCACACAGTAATAACCACTAAACTACTTCACCAAACCAGACGTGTCATTGAAGATGTAACTTTCAAACGGTTCGAACAAAAGGCCATCTTGAAGTCTTTGTTTGCATATCAAAAAATTGTACTTCATTGAGTAACATTAATCACTATGGCATGGTAAGTTTGGCGCCGGCCTTATACAATGGTCTATAAAATAATCCCTTTGTTTTCATTGGCCATTGTTTTAAAGCCACAGGAGGCAATCCATTAATGAGCCATTGCGCCATTCAGTGTCCATCAACTTTATCCAGATTGCGAAGCATAATTAATATATAACTGTGACAGAAGTTTTAATTTTACCGCAAAACCTTGAAATTAAAATCAAATGCAAAACGAAATGTGGCAAATAGCAAACAGTGAAAATCGGAATTTTTCATGGAAATTGAAATCGCTCATATTGAGCACTTATCGAGAAATTCAATGATTGGCATGCGAGTTATCATTCGAAAACTGGTCAAACTGTGGACTACATTAGAAATAGAAATGTCATAGTATGCAAATTTAGAGGCATTATTTATCAGTCTTCAATCCCCTATCTCTTAAAGTCATAGGGGACTATAGGGGGCTATCTCAATAGGTATCAATTGGTGGATCTGAGTCCACTATATCTCAGCACAACAGCAACATTCGGGAGAGGTTGCACCAAGTTGGTAAGTTTGGCCTTCAAAATAGTCCCTTTGTTTTCATTGACCATCATTTAAAAACCACATAAGACAGTCTATTAATGAACCATTATGCCATTCATTCATATTGTGAAGCTTACTAAATACCTTTATGTAACAGAAGTTTAAAATAAACCACAAAACCTTTAAATTGCAATTAATTTGGTATGGAAATTACGAATGACTCACTTTCTAAAGGGTGATTTTTTTGAGGTTAGGATTTTCATGCATTAGTATTTGACAGATCACGTGGGATTTCAGACATGGTGTCAAAGAGAAAGATGCTCAGTATGCTTTGACATTTCATCATGAATAGACTTACTAACGAGCAACGCTTGCAAATCATTGAATTTTATTACCAAAATCAGTGTTCGGTTCGAAATGTGTTCATTCACCGTAACGTTGCGTCCAACAGCATCTTTGAAAAAATACGGTCCAATGATTCCACCAGCGTACAAACCACACCAAACAGTGTGTTAACGTAGAAGAAGCCTATACGATTTTATAACTATAACCCTCATTAGATTGAAATGCAGAGGGCGTTAAAATGTATCGTTAAGTGCCATATTTACACTATCACCTATCTTAGCCTTTAAGAATATTATAAATAAAATGTTCACTTTGGATTCAACCTCGAACACAAGAACATTGGTAAGAGTTTCCTTTCCTCCAAGATTTTCCGCTTGTGGATAATTCGTAACTCCAATATTGTCTTCGACTTCTTGCATGACCATCTCTCCTCGAGATTTAATTGCAAGAAGTTATTTCGCTTCAGTTGCTTATGGTCGTGCTGTGATTTTAGTTCCATTTTTTCACCCCCCAAAGAGATCCAACATCCTACATATATTCATTTGGTCCCATCGAGCCGGATTTCTGTACTGGGTACTCAATTACACAACAGCGATCATTGCAACAACTAAGTCATTCCTCGCAACAAAATCATTCTCGGATCATTCCTCCATTTCCATCATCCATTTCCATCATCCAGGTTCGCATTATTTCCATATTGGGTATGAACACTCGTTTTTGCATAACCAGTTTTAGTTTCTAACGAACTAATAAAGTGACAGTGCGATTAACCGGGAGAAGAAGAAGCTAAGAACGTGAACCTTTGTAGCAAAATGACTGGCGTTATTGTTTTTCTTTAAAAATCCATTTAATTATTAATTGTGAGACGTGGTTTTTAATATTAAATCGTGATTTTCTTATACATAAGTAGATGAGAGTATTTTAAGTGTTGGTCGCATATTTAGAGGTTAGGCCGTCTACCAAAAAAAAAAAAAAAGAAATTAACACGATACCGCGATAAACATTTCTTGGAAATCCAAAAGTGAACAAATTTTATCCGCTGATATTTTTTCGAAGAGAAAGGAAAGATTCAGAATCTTTAGTGAAACTATAGGCTTCCAATTGAGTGTCAAAATTCAAAAAAAAAGGAAGAAAAGAAAAAGATATTTGGAATACATAACCTCTTCTGAGACATGTGCTGAAATTTTATATATGTATATAGGCGAAGAAATGGATAATCTCCTATGTAAAACCTCATAGCCCTCAACTGTACAAAGTTTATATAAGCCTTATATGAAGCTGAAGCCGTTACATACATAACGTACGTACAGAACATATGTATATACATATTTCTTTTTTTTTTTTTTTTTCTCCTCCTTTGTTATCCATATTTCGTTATTTATTGCTTGCCGATGAATTCAAATGAGAAGAAAGACAAAGAGTAATGAAAGTAACGAGCAATTTCCAGTGAGTTTTATCCATATATGCTTTACCAGCAGTCCAGCCTAGTAGAGTACTCTCAAGTTGTTTCAAGTTCCATTTGTTTCAATCATCTCACCCGCATCGATTTGATTTGCTTTTCTAGTGTATTTGCTATCCACTCATTATTAGGCTGTCTGCAGCACTGATGTTCTATTTTATTCTGACTGCGAGTACTCTCGACCGAAACTGGGAGTTTTTTTTTTTTTTTTTTTGTTTTTAATATATAGAAATGCAAAGAGATACTTGTATAATCTTAAGAATTCCGATTCAGATTTTATGCTTTTGAAATAAAATAGTCTTTGACAGCCGTCTCTAAAATTTACAGAGTTTCCCCCTTTTAAGACATTTCAGACAATTCAAACGAATTTAACGCATACATCAACGCTTGATCAATATTTGTGATTGATTCCTATCCATTTGTTTTGGTTTCCAATTGGTTTTTATTTATTTTTTTTTTCCTATTTTCCAAATAAATAAGTGTCTACTACACCTCTCCGAATAACGACATTGAAGTTCAGAGAAATATATAGCGAATTTTGTAAGAGATTGTTGCACAGATCTCACGACCAAGCCATGAGTACACTGGACCGATTTATACGCGCTAATATAAAGCTCGTTCACTTCGAACAGGAGCTTACCGATGCGTCCATAGAGAACTCTTCAGTTTTTGCTCTCGAGGTTCATCGAGAGGAGCTCAGGTCCATTTGGGGCTCAGTTAAGTCTCTTTACGAGAAATGTGTAGACGAAGTGGACCAAAAGGCCAAGAAAAAGGGCAAAGATGGGACAGATCCATTATCCTCTAGCGACGTCAGCGACGAGACTCATATGGAAAGCATTAATGCACGTTATCATGCATCATACGAAACGTATGTTAAGATAGTATCAAAAATCAGCGCTGGAATACATGACCGTGGCCGGAACACTTCTTCATTACCTCCCTCACCCTTTTCAATCACACCACACTCCAATTTCCATCTGCCTGCGTGTGATACTGAAACGTTTTGTGGGGACTATAAGTCCTGGCCTTCCTTTCGAGACATGTTCTCGGCAATTTATGTCAATAATTCCAGCCTATCTAACGTCCAAAAGCTTTTTTATTTAATGAAGAAAACGGAAGGTGAAGCTCATGACATCGTGATGAAAGGTCCTTTGACGAACAGTGGTTTCGACACGGCTTGGGCAAATCTTGTAGATAGATTTGAGAACAAGCGAATGCTAGTTCATAGCCAGCTGCGCGTTTTGTTTAATCTCTCCCCAGTCAAATCCGAAAATGGCGAGGATATAAAATGCTTACAGAGAGACATCAATTCTTGTATCTCATCACTACAGATGTACCATATTGATATCTCGAGTTGGGATCCAATCTTTGTTTATATCTGTTCGACAAAATTGCCCCGCACAACTCTTTCCTTGTGGGAACATTCAATACAAAACAAAAAGGACATTTCCAACTGGTCCGATTTAAATAATTTTCTTTCCAGTAGGTTTCAGACTCTTGAGACTATTTCTGAAATCAATTGCCAGTCGTCCTCACACGATTCTAGACAAACTGGTTTGAGAAAATCCAGTCAAAACGTTTCGAAACAAATTAACTCCAACCACACTAACGTTTCTGCTACCCCAGCGAAACATCTTTGTAACCTATGCAGTTTAGAGACTCACATTATCCGCAAATGCCCAAAATTTATTCAGATGTGTCCAGAGGAGAGATTATCGTGCATCAGGAAATTGAATTTGTGTTTGAATTGCTTTGCTGGTGGCCATAGTGTAAAGGAGTGTAAAAGCTCACACAACTGCTTTACATGTAAGAAACGACACAACACGCTACTTCACCGTGATGCAACCATTCAAGTTGCGCAATATCCTAACACTAATGCGCATGCTGTGCTAACGGATTTTGACCCAGATACATCCATCATACAGTCCACTTCTCTTAACCCAACTGAAACCTATAACGCTGTTTCAGAATCCGTAGCATGTTCTCCGACCTCTTTAAACAGTGTTCAGTCATGCTTTGCCTCGCACACCCGCAATGTCCTTTTAGGTACAGCGTTGGTTCAAATCAGGCATTCAGGGTTGACATACATCGTTCGGGCTTTAATAGACTCAGGTTCACAAGGAACTTTTCTGTCTGAGAAGATATCCCATACGCTTAAAATTCCATTTCAACGCATTGATGCTGAAATTACGGGCCTTAACGGCGTTCCTTCAGCCACCGTTAGGAAACTGGCAAAATTTACAATAAGTCCGCGTTTCGATTCTCAACTGGAGATGAACGTAACTGCGTTAGTAATTCCCCAACTTTCAAGAGACCTTCCCTCTAGATCGATCAATCCTTCAATATTAAGTGAGTTTCCGAAAATACAACTCGCAGATCCTCAATTTTTTCAAAGCTCTCGTATTGACCTTTTACTTGGTGCAGACCTTTTTAACAATATATTGCTTGATGGAGTAAAACGTGATATTTGTGGGTCGCTGGTTGCTCAAGAGACTATTTTTGGCTGGATTGTGTCCGGTTCAGTCCAAAATACGGAGAATATTTCCTCTTTTTCATCTCTAGTTTCATTTCTTTCTGAAAAAAGTTTGGAAAAAACGCTAAGACGTTTTTGGGAGGTGGAGAATCTTCCTCGAAAGCAGCATCTGTCCGAAGACGATGAGTTTTGCGAGAAACTGTATAAGGAAACCACAACTAGGGATGAAAGTGGCAGATTCACAGTTGGCCTTCCCTTCAAACACACAATTTTGAATTCAACAATGCAATTGGGACAGTCCAGGACCATTGCAAAGGCACAGTTCTTGCGGAATGAGTCTCGCTTATTGAAGAATCTGGAGCGAAAAAATGAGTACGATGCCGTAGTCGAAGAATACCTGGATTTAGGGCACATGAAAAGCGTTCCAGCTCCCATTCATCAAAATTATCCGCAGCACTATTACCTTCCACATCATTCAGTCGTTAAACCGGAGAGCACCACCACGAAAGTTCGAGTGGTATTTAATGCCTCCTGTCCGACTTCCTCCGGAGTATCCTTGAACGATATCCTTCACACTGGACCTGCATTACAGAATGATCTGGTCCTGCTTCTTCTTAGGTGGCGCTTTTATCGCTTCGTCTTTTGTGCTGACATTCAGAAGATGTATCGGCAAATTAAAGTCCATCCCAAAGACACTTGCTACCAAAGAATTCTATTTCGCAGGGATCCGTGTGAGGAAATATCTGATTATGAGTTAACGACAGTAACATTTGGCGTCAACGCAGCTCCTTATCTGGCAATAAGAACCCTCCTACAATTGGCGGAAGAGTCCGAGAGGTCCCTTCCCATTGCCAGTGAAATTATTAGGGATTCCATGTATGTTGATGATGTTATAGCTGGGAGCCATCATATTCCTGACGCTCTCTCCGCAAGGACACAGTTGATTATCGCGATGAGTTCGGCACATTTTCCTCTGCGTAAGTGGGCATCCAATTGTATTGAGATCCTTGCGGGTTTACCGAAAGATCATCTTCTGAAAGAGGACTTTTTAAGCTTCGACGATAGTAGCCACACTAAAACACTTGGTATCAGATGGAACGCCAAGTCAGATAACTTCTTCTTCAGGTGCAACGCAATTTCAGACAAATTATCCTATACAAAAAGGGAAGTGTGTAGTGGACGTTTTCTCAGAACTTTCAATGACATAAGGAAATTAGCACACACATTTGCATGAATTTTTTTTTGCCACCGCACTTTTATTGTAAAAATTTCCATTTAACTTTTGGTGACATTAATTAAAAGCTGGACCCAAGTTATTCCATTTATTTGGTTGAATTCTGCTTCAATTTAGAATTTTGGCATTCCATTTTATAATTTTAGCTTTATTTTCTCCTCTTAGAACCTGTGAATTATTATGGGTCATTAGTTTCCTTTTTAAACGAAGAGAAAATATACTTACCAAAGTCAGGCCAACTTAATATGTTGGGAAATGATACATTTCTATGTCCATTAACTTCATATTCACAAGCCTTTATCCGTGGCACGCCTCTGAAAACAATTGAAATGGACAAATTTCAATAACGATCTAAAATAGACTTAAAACTCACCAGAACATACGGCGAACCTTCTTTTTTTTTTGTTGGTGTCAATTCTTTTTATTGCGATGTGTCCAGTTAGGCCTCATGACAATGTTTTTATTTTGTTCTGTTTTGATCACTGTCAATCCATTTTATTGACTCCCTTTGACGTCATTCAACTGGTTTGTACAGTACCCATAGTGGTGAGGTTCTTGTTGAGATTGCATTGCCAATTTCGATTTAAATTTTGATTGAATAATTATATATAATTCGGGTTAGATAAAACAAAATAATGACGTTTATCGTATTAAAAGGGCAATGATTTTAAAGGCGGCAGTGTAATTTACTTTTTCTGCTATGAAGCAATTATATGAAAAATCGTACCAAAATTGGTAACAAAATATCGATTTCTGCATTTAGACAACAGTCTAGCAGATTTGACATTTTATTTTCTACATATCGCTTCCTACGCCAATATTAGGTAGGAATATCCCCAGCTGAACATTGCAACTTCCTTCTTGTTCTAACCTTCGAAGTGGAAAGACATTAAATTTCTTTGGAAATAATTTAATTTTTCCTAGCCATCGGTCCATACCTAGAATTAAATTTTCCAGCGGTGAGTTTCATCATGAAATCTATTAATGTTTTTTCATTAATTTTAATGACAATAAAAACCTTCGATTGACAGGCAAAACGTGGTACATTTTTATCGGAAAGTACAAGCCTTTCAAACGCTGGTTTTGTGAATATACCACCAAATATTGCAGTGATAGAGGGCGATTTATTGAGCGTTTCCTAGAGGAAGTGACCAAATTGCACCTACGCGTTTGTATCGGGTTTCCTCTCCTGGCAAGATTTTCTTGGAATCCGCTCCAACTTGGCAGACCCTCGTCCCTGTAATTGAAGGCTGGGGACATTACACCCTGATAGCAGCTTTTTGCTGTAGCGACCCCATTATATGTCCAGAGGTGCCTTCCAAAGCTTACTGACAGCCTGGACGTTCCAGCGAACCAAGCAGATATTCAAGTACCAGCAAAAGTGCCCCCTTTGTGAAACAACCAACCCAAAGTGCTTTATTGGGATTTATGTGAAAACATTTACATTTGCTTAAACAAGATCGCTACATAAAATTTGTTCGCATTTAAAGAGAGATATGGGGTTTGCCCACAAAGCTCTTATTAATTAACTAAAGAAATTGTGTTAAAACACTTTAAACTGAACCCTCATGATATTCGCAGTGCATGCGAATGAAACCAAGATTTTCATTTGCTTTGTCTAATATTTTTTTTTTGTTAAAATCTTTAAATTCCAATTTATATTTTTGTTATTGTTGCGTTTTGATTAAACAAGAAAAAAAAACATAAATCAATTTGTAGAGGTAACCAAAAGGTTTTGGTAGGGTATACTTCCCCTACATGTATCCATGGATACCTATAAGATTCGATCGTAAAATCTTTTAAATTTTCTATCAAAGAAATTATAATGAAGTTCTAGTAGCATATCAAAAAGCAAAACCAAATTTAATTCCTACTCTCACAGCTAGCTCTCTACAAGTCTCTCACTAAGAAGAGAAAACATCACCTGATCCAGTTTGTGTTTGGAGGCCTTCATCATGACCGGAGTAAGGGGGTAAGCAAAAACCACAAAAATAAAACTCTTTATTTTATTCTTTCTTTCAATTTTGTTTTGCTTTGCTCTCTTATTTACAGAGATTTCGTAATGCGTGGGCGATTGCATTGATTTACATATTCATTTCTCTTGCTATAAAGAGCCAACTGGTTTTTTGTTGCTCTTGCTCTTGTAATGTGTTGAGTCTATCTATTTGATGTTTTTTTTTTTCCACTGCAATGCAATCACCCAATGTCTTTATGATATCTCAGTGAGATTGTTTTTTTCCTATTCGTTTGCCTACATACATTCATTCATAACTTTGAACCGTACCTTTCGATTGATAAATGTTAAATTAACCCATGGTGGGTCATATTATTGAATTATGTATTTGAAAGTTTTCTTATCTAAATTAAATTTATATCAATTTGCTTTGTCGTCATGAAATATTTTCAAAGCGCAAACATTAAATTTATGTATTATATTGGTGAATACATTGGGTAGGCATAATATTATTTTTCTAAAATTTAAGTTAATCTATCAGTTTTTTTTTATGAATTTATTATATATGTAATATGTCTTAAATAAAAAAAAGTAATTATAATCAATTTATGATGAAATTCTAAATCTCCTAGACGTATTCTTGCAAAAAATGGGTTAGCTGATCTGGAGTGATCAGGTTACAGGGTTTCTACTATGATGTTATAATGCCAGTAGAATATAGGTAGGCGTGGGTTCTGAGGCATATACTCTCAACATCATCGGAGAGTATACAACTAAATCAGGCAACGACTAATGTCAGTCACTTATATAATAAAATCTTGGTATTTTGTTTTGTGGGGTATTTTTTTATGTAATTTATCTTTCTGGTCCATTTTGGTTTTGATTTCATTTATTAAATAAACAGGGGAGTCTATAATAAGGATGTAATGAGAACATGGTTTGGGTATGAGAAGGACACGAACCCCCCACCCGACTGAAGCTAGGATATAAAAGGCTCCCATAGTCCTACCTCTTCCCAAGTCCCTGAATGCCACGATATTTTTTCAGAATATGCATTCTAATCGAATTTCGTTCGTGTACATTACAGAATTTGGCGCCCAACGTGGGGCCGAAAAAGTACTGACCTGGTCTTTTTTGGCTCTATTTTTATTTCACCATTTTTAGAGTTAATTTTTCATGAGAGGTCTCAAAGTTCCCTTATGGCAGGATATAGGATGTATGAATAGTTGTCAGGATCTTACTGGAATTTCAGCAGATTGGGGTTTACCTCGCTCTGGCCGACCGTTTGCCTTCTGTTAACTCTTTCATTATCCTTTAGAATGTTATAATGGAAATTTGGATTCTCGTATAGTTTTGAGTGCAATTTTGAATTTTTTAGGTAGTTGTAGACTCAGGTATCAGCGCCTGTGATCTTTCAGGATATCTTTTTTTCTGCAGTTGCGAAATAAAGACCACTGATCTACAGTTGAGGACAAGGAAATAGTTTCTCCTGGCTGGTGTGTCCAATTCCATAAGAATTTTTGAAATTTACTCTCAACTCCATAACCATGTTTTGAAATCTTTGTTAGTCGATATTTGCCTGAAACTCCTCTTCAGTGATACCCATAATTTAGCAAGAAACGTCATTTATCTAATTTATTGTGAAACATTAAACCGTGGTTTGCATTGAGTAATTCTGCAAATTATTATTTTTTGTACTGCTTATAACTTTTTTTGTTTCCCTTGAATCGCACTCGGAATCTAGATTCCGCGTTGATAGTTTTTAGATCGTGTTTGGGAATTCCAACTCGGATATAATTTTTTTTAAAATTTTCGCAAAGGTTACGATAAGGGTCTGATTTGACAATACCTATTGTTTTCGAATTTAGGCATCTGCTTTACGGTTGAATTTGGATAGTTTTATATATTTCATACCTTTGGCATGGCTGAGTCCAATCAGTCTCCACTACCGGAGGAGCCAGCTATGGCTGCTACAACCGATAATTCGTCCACACTTTGTCGTATTTGCAATGAATCAATGGACGAGGGTCATGATTGCCTTGTCATAAGCGAATGTTCTCATTCATTTCACAGATCGTGTATTGAGACATATTTAGCTACATCTTCAGCATGTCCAACATGTAATCGGTCTTGTCAACTTAACGAACTACGTGCGGTGAATTTTGTTCGAAAGCAGAACCAAGGCAATAAGGTTACCAATAAGGGAACAAGAGGCAGGGGAGCTATGTGTAAGTCTTATAATACACGTAGTCAAGCCCGTGCTTTATTCCATGAGGCTTTAAATCCGCCACTTAATGGGAACTCTGGTCCAAATAGAGATTTTCTACATACTCCAAATCGAAATGAATCCATAGCCGACCGAGTGAGTTTTGGTTTATCTCCTTCACCAAATATGACAAATGCTGCAAATCCGCCTTCGGCTGCTAATGCCATTGATTATAATCAAGTCGGTCATATCATTGAGACGACACTAACGCGCTTGCTTCAGAATAGCGAGATTTTTCGGCGTCTTCCAAATAGTGATAATCAGAATGCAACTTCTAATACTTCAGGGAGAGACGTAAACCAACCGAATAATATTCCTCCACATTCTAATTTAAATGGTAACCCCAGCCAACGAAATAATTTGCCTCCGCATTCCAATTTTAATGTCAATTTCCATCAATCGAATGAAATGCCAAATATGGGTTATAGAAACCCCTATAACAATAATTTCCAGGCTCCTTCGCAGAGTAATCATACTTCTTCTAATTTTCGTGCGTTTAATATGTCGCCAAACACCAATTTTTCTTCCAATTACAACAATATGCATGCGGAAAAGATAACCTCCATAATTAACAACTGGAACTTGAAATTTGATGGTTCTCCCAAAGGGTTAACCATTGAAGAATTTTTGTACCGAGTAAAGACCCTGACTAGAGATACTTTTAACAATGACTTTACGGTCATTTGTAGTAATTTAAACACTTTGTTGACAGGGAAAGCCCGTGAGTGGTACTGGCGATACCACAAACAGGTTAGTTCGATTACCTGGGACTCGTTTTGTGAAGCCATACTTAATCAGTATAAACAGCTCAAGTCATCGTTTGATTTAAGAGAGGAAATGCGAAGTAGGAAGCAAAAGCCAGGGGAATCGTATGATTCCTTCTTTGACGCCCTCTCTCTAATAGCTGATCGACTTTCTACTCCTATGTGTGAGGATGAACTGATAGAAATAATAGCAAGGAATTTACGCCCCGAAATTCGCCAAGACCTTTTATATGTTCCGATTCGTTCGTTGTCTCATCTGAGGAAGTTGGTTCAGATGAGGGAAAACTTTCTAAGTGACGAGTACGTCCGCCGGAACCTTGCCACGCGCAACATTAACCCTACTACTGCACCTCGTAGGTACGTCGCTCCACTTGAGGGTGACGAACCTGAGAATTTTGATCGTGCATCTAGTCCTTTAGTCGAGGCATTACACAAACCTGACCCGAGATGTTGGAATTGTGATAAAGTTGGCCACCATTGGCATGATTGCCTCGAAGATAGGACGGTATTCTGTTATGGTTGTGGTGCCAAGGCCACATATAAACCACAGTGTGCATCTTGTTTGTCTAGAAGCCAGAACGCTTCAAAAAACGGGAGACAAATAGGTCCTCACAAGGACCCCGCTTAAATGTTGGCTCTCAAACTGATTTTCAATTTAACCCTGACTTTCAATACAAATACTCTGATATGTCATGTCCTGCACCTACTATTACGGGTGATGACAAGGAGACCCCGATTACCATACTTCAAAGACCCAAAACTTTTTCGAATGATTTGGGCCTAGATTCGTCTCGTATTGTGCATCCCAGACTGCCTTTCCATAAAAGGTGGGAGATATATATACGGAAAAGGAATGAAATATTTAATGTTTGTAGTGTACATTTCCCCACACCGTACAGTCTCTAGATACCAAGGCAAATTTTTTATGGGAAAGCCATAACTGAACATCAGTGTACCATGTACCACAGAAAATAGTTTTTACGATCACTAGGAATTTCATGATATTTACCAATTGTCCACTTAGTTTTTACCTTCGGGGCCGATTGTTCTATAGCGTCTGCTTTGCCTTTATCCATAGCTTTTTTTTTTATTATACATGCCATTGTTTTTTTTTTTTTTATAGTCCATCATCCCATCGTCTGTACTCCAATAATTTCCATAGTTTTCCATCTGCTTTCAAATTCCTTCATTTAGATACATTTTGTATTAACGTCTTCAGATTATTATGGTTCTCAATCAGTTATAATTTTTTTTTTTTTTTTTGTATTTTCTTGTCAAAAATTTTATTAAAGTATGCACAGAAACGTTTGGTAAATTTTGATTAAATTGCTTTTGATTGTCTGTACATCTATGTTTACGAAAAAAGATCAATAGTAGATCGTATAACTGTCACAGTTATGAATCAAAAGATCAAAAGCAAGTCGAAATTTGTATCTTTTTATTTTGATCTGATATTCCGTTGCTTATAACATGACAGCATAGATGGTTTTGTGCTTGGCTAATGTTTGTCAAACATATCTGTGTGTCAGACAGATGGTTATGGAAAACTGTTAATTAGATATGAAATGCAAAATCACTTAGATGTTTTTTTTTAAAATCATTTTTTTTTTACGATTCAAACACCTTTTATTCATGGGTATATATCCGATATGCAAATTTTATCTGCGTACAATAGTCACCAGGTGAAATACCTAATGTTGCAACTTTGGCTCATCAGCCTAAAGGTGGCAACATGATTGGTTTATTTATCGATTTTTTTGTTGTTGGCAGAAATGTCAATTTGACCAAGATTTGAGGTGACGAACAGCAAATTTTGGTCACTAACTTCCTTTTTCAATAGACGTCCGAAGAGTTTGCATCGAAGTGCTCTTAAAAAAGTAATCTGTACGTAAAGTGACAATCACATCAGTTGAAAGTGAGAATTTTTCAAATTTTTCTACACCAAACGCAGTGCTACAAAACGGTTCCATTATTTCTATTGTAACCGAATAAACGATAATTCTATTTGGATTGCTATATTTGCAATCTGTTGCTCATACTCGGAATCCGTGGTACGAACAAAGTTTTATACCTACAGGATTTACGCTGCCCACCGGGTAGCGTGATTCCTCTTGTTCTTGCTGCCACCAGGACTTCTACCAGAGACATTTACGTGGATATACTTATTGAAATCATTATCAAGGTTAGTTGAGAAAGTGGCATTGTGAAAATCATATAAAAAGGTAATTAGTTTAATTTTTTTCAACTCCAGTATCAAGGTTATTTTTGGCAAAAACTCCTATTGGAACAATCATCTCTTCCCCTTTCCTACATGGTTCGACCTCACCTATGGCAAGTGCTGTGTGTAGCGTATGCCCAATTCCCGCCATTGGAATACTTTTGAATTCATAGAAATCCGCACCTATATGTATCTAGAACCGATGCACTGGCAGTGTTTCCCTGTATGAGCTGCTAGTGCAATAACAAGAAATCAACCCATCAATCTCCACATCTGAATGGCCGATGAGATTTAAAAAGAACTACCAAGTGAATAAACCAAGGCCTTAAACTCATGTTTTCAACAACCTAGACTACTATAGTTGTTTTTGTACTCCCACTGGCGTCGGCAGATGCGGCATTAGACATCATCAAATTACGCACATTTGCAGCACGAGTGATGTTGCATTAGTAATTACATGGGGAGCTTTTACCCAAGATGTCCCTTAGGCAATCGCTAAGCGACTAGCCAAAAACCTCGAATGCAACTATTTTTATTATACACCCTTTTTTTTATTGTTCATAAGAACAAAGGTATTACTTCTTTTCTTTTTTTTTATTTTTGTTTGTTTTGCTCTGAGTCAATCATAATTTGTGCTTTTAAGAGTTCAAAAAGTTAAAAAAAAAAAAATTAACAGGTAATTTAGGTCTTTGTAAGAGAACTCCATAACATAGCCACTCTTTTTACAGCAGCAGCCACCAAAAAGATTTTGCAGGAGGCCTTCTTCAGATCGAGACATTGGTGGTAAGTTTGTTCACAGCTCATCTGTTATCACTCTCTTATGTTTTCTCTTATTTGCCTCTTACATTGATTTACATTGATTATAACATGTAATGAGATCGTAGTCTCTGAATTATTAACTCGGAGAGAGATGTTATAAAGAAGAACTTGTATAACAGTTTGAGTTACTCTCATTTACTTGATCTCTCATTACTTGTTATATTAACAAAGAAAAACACAAAAAGGCACACAGCCGCACATACATAGCATGCAAAAGTCAATTTGTAAATTTTGATATATTTGTTTTTTTTTTTTTGTCTTTCTATTTTTTTTTTTTTTCGATATTCGCAAGCGTTTTGAAAAGATACTTTGCATACATTAACCCCTTAAGGGCCGTAACATTTTTTTTTGTAATATATTTTAATTTACTTTTTTTCTTGTAATTTATATTTGAATGAAGATTTTAATATTATGAATTATTAGCCTTTCATGCGTATTTTTTTTATTATGAATTTACAGAACATGAATTTTGTGTTGAATAAAATTATATTTGTATGCCAAGGAATGGCTTCGTAAATTGAACCAGATATGTTTTCCTGCTCAGTGAAGTGAAGAAGAGTATGTAAGTATGTTAGGGGTTCTGGTAATTGATAAAGCGCATACAGGACAATGGTTGGTGAGGGTATTGAAGCGCATTCTCACACGAACATCGGTGAGAATCTAAAAATGGAAAAGACGTGGATATCTTTGTAATTTGGTTAGATTTGTTTTCAATAATGACTAATTTGGGGCAGTTTTTTTTTTATTAGTCATTTTGGCCCACAGTAAAGTTTAATATAGTTTTTTTTTTTAAAGTTTTGTTTAAAAATAGGGAGTCTAAAATAATTTAATGTAATGGATAAAGATTTATGCGGAAAAGGACCGAACCTCCCCACCCGACTGATTGCTAGCAACTCAATGGCTCCCGCAGTCCTTCATCCAAGTAAATTCTACGGTGTTTAGAAAGACTGATTTTAAGAAAGGTACACCATATCCTTCGTGGACATTACATAAATTTGGCGCCCAACGTGGGGCCGAAAAGATGATAGTGCTCGTCCTTTTTGGCTCTTATATTTCAATTTATTAATTTTTTTTTATGATTTATAGATTTCATTTGTTTTGAGGTCCAATTGTCTCATGAACTTAGGATCTGTTTTTGCAAATAGTCGTAGATTTCTTTCTGGAATTTAGTATTTTGGCGTATTTTAAGACCGAATTAGCTAACCGATTGAAATTCTGCGACATTTTCGTAGAATCAAGAAACAAGGGCATGTAGAGAATTCGACTGAAATATTTTTTTTGTTGACTTCTTTAAAGTTGTTAATAGTTGAGCTATGTCACCAATACCCTCTCGACCATCAAGGACTTCATTAATTTAGCAGAATAGCAGTTTAGTGACCGTTGGTTTGAAAGGAAATATATTGGTTTAGAATATCCATTGGTTTGATCCTATTAGCCAGGTTTAAATGAGTTACCAAGATTCCATAGCCCAGTTTTGAGTCCTATATCTATTGTCTTTTCCAGCATTACATATTTCTTCTTCACCAACTTCACAATGTGGCAAGGAAACATATGCATAAATATATATATATACGTATTTTTTATAAAAAAATAATTCTTTTTTTATATACTATATATTTTGGTATAAAAATATATTTCCATTTATTCATATAAATATATTGAAGTATTTGTTTTAAGTATAATTATATTTTTACTTTGTTCGGAACAGGATTTAAATCGAATTGAATTTGATTTTGGTTTTGCATGAAGGAAAAAGTTTCAAAAAGTTTTGTGCATCAGAGTAGAGTAAATATCAGTTCCTTTTAGATATTTTTAAGACATTTCTTTGGGAATCATTTGTAAGTTCTTTTTAGGAGAAATTGTCAAGATGCCTGTGGAAAATTCCCCTCCACCTTCGTCTTCACGACCTCCGCCGGCTTCAACCTTACCACTTTTTTTTGAGCCTTCAGTGTGTAGTATCTGTAAGGAGATGACGATAGATGGTGATGATTGTCTTGTGTTAGGTGAATGCTTACACCCGTTTCATCGATCCTGTATCGAAACACATATAGCGACTTCCAATAGGTGTCCCACCTGCAAGAGAGTTTTCGAATCTAACGAGCTAAGACCAATAGTTATAGCGTCTAAGAGTATGCCTAAATCAAATGCCAATCGAGGCAAAGGTAGAGGAGCAATGTCAAATCATTACAATACTAGAAGCTCCGCTCGAAACTTATTTCATGATAACCCTAACACAAATCAGAATGAAAATTTGAATAATAATGGTGGTAAAACCACGACCCCTCGTCGAGATGCAGAGGTATCTCATCATACCTTTTCCCCAGATCGGAGTGCAAGTACCAGCGGTAATGGCAACAGCGATGATATAGAAAGAATTATAGAGGCTAGTTTAACGAAAATTCTACGGAATATGAATATTTTTCCAAGAGGTGGTAATACGAATGCAGGTGTTAGTGTAGATGGTCCCAACAGTAATACTAATTCACAATGTGTTGCTGCTCGACAGCATGATCAGGGAACGAATAATTTACCTTTCAGTTGCAATGTCAACAATCAGAATCGACAGCAGGTCTACTCTGGTAATCCTTTTTCAGGTCAAGTCCCATCGCATAGTTACTATAATTTTCAAGGTCAGGCAAATTCTTTACCAAATAGGTATTTTCCACAAGATAACAATAATTTACAAAGTCAAGCTTTTTTGAATATACCACCAAGATTTTCTGATGGTCAACCTTTTGGCAACAACGTACCTCAAAATGCTCAGAATCCCAATAGCTCAAATAGTTCAAATTTTTCCGGTAACATGCCATTAGATAAGATAACGTCAATCATCCAAAACTGGAATTTGAGATTTGATGGTTCCACAAATGGATTGAGTGTGGAAGAATTTTTATACCGATTAGGATCGCTTACGACCGACTATTTTAATGGCGATTATAGCGTCATTTGTAGGAATTTGAACAGCCTCCTTACAGGCAAAGCTAGAGACTGGTACTGGCGCTATCACAAGCAGGTCCAGGTAATTGAATGGAACTCGTTTTGTGATGCCCTCAGGAACCAGTACAGGGAATTTAGATCGTCGTTTGATATAAGGGAGGAAATTCGAGCCAGAAAACAAAAGCCGAACGAGACTTTTGACGCTTTCTTTGAGTCAATTTCAGCCATGATGGATAGACTTCCTAGGGCCATGTCAGAAGCCGAATTAATCGAAAATGTAGCTCGTAATCTTCGCCCAGATATTCGGCAGGACCTTCTTTATGTCCCGATCCATTCTATTTCTCATCTTCGTAGGCTTGTCCAAATGCGAGAAAATTTTTTTAGTGACGACTATGTTCGCAGGACTTTACCGAATCGTAGTGTTATTCCTTTTCAAACGCAGCGTCGAAATATAGCTGAAATAGATATAGAAGAACATAGGCCTGTTTTGAGTGATGACAGTTCAGAACAAGTCATTGAGGCTTTACAGAGGTCAGAGCAAATTTCGAATTGTTGGAATTGTGATGCAGTAGGACATCACTGGCAGGATTGTCTCCAAGAGCGAAGTGTCTTTTGCTATGGATGTGGGTCCAAAAATACCTACAGGCCTAATTGTATCAAGTGTGCCAATCGAAGACAGACTTCTTCAAAAAACTTGAAAAGTTTCGGTCCACAAGTGGACAAAACCCAGTAGATACCCCTGAATTAACTACTTGTTCCAATGGAGTTCAGAATAGAAATTATGAAACCCACGACTCTACCGATAACGACATTATTTCTGAGAGTTCAGAAAGATTTACAATTTTGGAACGGCCGATACAGGCAGACCCTGCAGATAGTGCCCCTATTTCTAGAATTTTATACCCAAAGTTGCCTTACCATGTACGATGGCAGCGATACTGTGCGAGACGCAATGCGATTTTTAATTCATCGGAGATATGTTCTGTGAACATCAGAAAACCGAAACGTTCCACAACTAGATTAAGAAAGTTCTTTAAGATGAGAAAGCTTTGTAAACGACTTGTTATTTCGACCATTGTTTCAAATCCAAAAGATTTACGGTATTATGCCAAAGTGTCTTTTCTAGGCTTTAAGGAGTACGGCTTAATAGACACTGGTGCAACCGTGAGTTGCATAGGATCTGATTTAGCATTGCAGGATTTCTCTAAGTTTCCCCATTTTGACAGAGTGAAATCGGTTGTGAATACTGCTGATGGTAGTCCACAACAAGTTTCTGGTTGGATAAGGGTCGATATTTCATTCAAGGATCAAACGAGACAACTTCGACTATTCATTATACCCAGTATTTCTCAGAGGCTTATCTTAGGGATCGACTTTTGTAAGATGTTCAATTTGATTCCAGATTTGATTGGTTCTGGTCACGTGATTACATCGAACTCTGCCATCGACGGCAAGGACCAGCCGTCTAATTTGAATTTTTCAGCCCTTTCTGATTGTGAATTGGTCGACAAAGGTCAATCGACCAACCCTGATGCGTACCCACTTACTGAGTCCCAACGTTGTCAGTTACAAACTGTGATAGATTTGTTTCCGAACTTTGAAACCAGGGGATTAGGTCGAACTAGTCTTCTTAAGCATACGATTAACGTAGGATCTGCCCAACCCATCAAACAAAGGTTTTACCCTGTATCTCCTGCAGTGGAAAAACTAATGTTTGCTGAGATAGACAGGATGCTACAATTAGGAGTTATAGAACCCTCAAACTCATCATGGAGTTCTCCGATGAGATTAGTCGTGAAACCCAATAAAGTTAGGCTTTGCCTTGACGCCCGCAAGTTGAATTCTGTTACGGAAAAGGATGCATATCCTTTACCGAACATTGAGGGCATATTTGCACGATTACCGAAGGCCAATATTATATCCAAATTGGATTTAAAAGACGCCTTTTGGCAGATCGGTTTGGATGAGAAGTCGAGACACTTGACTGCGTTTACAGTCCCGGGAAGGCCTCTGTATCAGTTTGTGGTCATGCCATTCGGGTTGTGTAACGCAGCTCAAACCATGTGTCGTCTCATGGACGAAATAATTCCACCCGATCTCCGCCATAGCGTTTTTGGATATTTAGACGACTTGGTGATTGTCTCAGAGGACTTTCCAACTCATCTCGAGATTTTAATGAGGATTTCCGGTCAATTTCGTAAGGCGAACCTTACATTGAATGTCTCGAAAAGCCATTTTTGTGTAACGAGAGTGAATTATCTCGGTTACATCATTGGAAATGGTGGTATTATGACCGATAATGATAAGATTGTTGCTATAACGCAGTGGCCAGTTCCCAGGAACCTAAAGCAGGTCCGCGGGTTTCTCGGTTTAGCGGGCTGGTATAGGAGATTTATCCAGCATTTCTCCACTGAAGTATCTCCGATCACGGACATCGTTTCCACAAAGAAAAAGTTTTTCTGGACCGATGCTGCCCAAAAAGCTTTTGAACGGATTAAAGTTTTATTGACCACGGCACCTGTGCTAACCAACCCGGATTTTACGAGAAAGTTTTATCTCCACTGCGACGCTAGTGATTATGGCATTGGGGCAGTTTTGGTTCAGCTAGATGACGAAGGTCATGAAAAGCCCATTGCCTATATGAGCAAAAAGCTGAACTCTGCCCAGCGTAATTACAGCGTCACAGAGAGAGAATGCCTGGCGGCAATAGAAGCGATCAAGAAATTTCGTTGTTACTTGGAACTGCAAGAGTTCGAAGTAATAACAGATCACTCAAGTTTGCTATGGCTTATGCGGCAACCAGACCTGACCGGCCGATTAGCTCGATGGGTTTTTAAGCTGCAAAGCTATAAATTCACCATAAGCCATAGGAAAGGGAAGGATAATGTTGTCCCTGACGCCCTCTCAAGGATACCCGGGGAAATTTCCGGCCTGGAATGGACTGAGCCAGAAGTCGATTTAGATTCGCCCTTCTTCGATGACGAAGATTATAGAAGTCTTAAGGATAGAGTTACCCAGAGTCAGGCGAAGTTCCCTGATGTTAAGGTAGTAGACAGATATGTGTACTACCGGACGCGACATTACACAGGGGATGAAATTCAGGAACAGGAAGCCTGGAAGTTATGGATTCCTGTCAGGTTGAGGAGGAAGACAATTTCAGTGGCCCATGATACTCCGGTAAATGCCCATGGAGGCATGCACAAGACTCTTCAACTTTTGCGAAGACATTTCTTTTGGCCTGGTATGGTCACAGATGTTAGGAAGTATGTCAGAGAGTGTGGGATCTGTAAAAGGACCAAATCGCCAAACATGGTAATGAAACCGCCAATGGTGAATCCCTCTTTATCCACTCGTCCTTTCCAGAGGCTATATATTGATATACTTGGACCATATCCTCGCAGCAAAACCGGCTTTATTGGTCTTCTGATCGTCCTCGATCATTTGACAAAGTATCACTGGCTTTGTCCACTGCGAAAATTTACTTCTGCAGCCATTCAGGATTTTCTTCAAGGCAATATCTTCCATATGTACGGTGTACCCGAGACGATTATTAGCGACAACGGAAGTCAGTTCCGCGCAAATGACCTTAATGCGTTTTTTACTTCCTTAGGTATTAACCATGTCTATACAGCTCTTTATTCCCCCCAGGCTAATGCTTCGGAAAGGGTCAACAGATCCCTTATCGCTGGCATTAGGGCTTACCTCAAACACGACCACAGACAATGGGATGAAAATTTATCTGCAGTAAGTTGTGCACTACGAAACTCATATCACCAGTCTATTGATTGTTCACCCTTCCATGCACTTTTTGGGTTTGATATGATTACGCACGCGTCCACTTATGACCTTTTGAGGAAATTGAATCTCCTGAATGAACCCTCTGTTAGATTGTCACATGACGACGACTTGCAATTGATAAGACAGGATCTGAAGAAGCATATTAAGGAGGCTTTTGAGAAAAATCAAAAGCAATATAACTTGCGTGTTCGTCAACAGACATTTACGGTCGGACAGGAGGTCTACAGACGCAATTTTGCGCAAAGTAATATGGAGAGGCATTTCAATTCGAAATTAGCTCCAGTATTCTTAAAGGCTAAGGTCAGGGAGAAACTAGGAAGCCACTATTACATTCTTGAGGACCTTAATGGGAGATTAGCTGGCACTTTCCACGCAAAGGACATTCGCACATAATCGTCCTATTTCCAATTAATTCGCCTTCACAAATGAGCGAATTACTTGGTTTTGTAGTGTACATTTCCCCACACCGTACAGTCTCTAGATACCAAGGCAAATTTTTTATGGGAAAGCCATAACTGAACATCAGTGTACCATGTACCACAGAAAATAGTTTTTACGATCACTAGGAATTTCATGATATTTACCAATTGTCCACTTAGTTTTTACCTTCGGGGCCGATTGTTCTATAGCGTCTGCTTTGCCTTTATCCATAGCTTTTTTTTTTTATTATACATGCCATTGTTTTTTTTTTTTTATAGTCCATCATCCCATCGTCTGTACTCCAATAATTTCCATAGTTTTCCATCTGCTTTCAAATTCCTTCATTTAGATACATTTTGTATTAACGTCTTCAGATTATTATGGTTCTCAATCAGTTATAATTTTTTTTTTTTTTTTTGTATTTTCTTGTCAAAAATTTTATTAAAGTATGCACAGAAACGTTTGGTAAATTTTGATTAAATTGCTTTTGATTGTCTGTACATCTATGTTTACGAAAAAAGATCAATAGTAGATCGTATAACTGTCACAGTTATGAATCAAAAGATCAAAAGCAAGTCGAAATTTGTATCTTTTTATTTTGATCTGATATTCCGTTGCTTATAACATGACAGCATAGATGGTTTTGTGCTTGGCTAATGTTTGTCAAACATATCTGTGTGTCAGACAGATGGTTATGGAAAACTGTTAATTAGATATGAAATGCAAAATCACTTAGATGTTTTTTTTTAAAATCATTTTTTTTTTACGATTCAAACACCTTTTATTCATGGGTATATATCCGATATGCAAATTTTATCTGCGTACAATAGTCACCAGGTGAAATACCTAATGTTGCAACTTTGGCTCATCAGCCTAAAGGTGGCAACATGATTGGTTTATTTATCGATTTTTTTGTTGTTGGCAGAAATGTCAATTTGACCAAGATTTGAGGTGACGAACAGCAAATTTTGGTCACTAACTTCCTTTTTCAATAGACGTCCGAAGAGTTTGCATCGAAGTGCTCTTAAAAAAGTAATCTGTACGTAAAGTGACAATCACATCAGTTGAAAGTGAGAATTTTTCAAATTTTTCTACACCAAACGCAGTGCTACAAAACGGTTCCATTATTTCTATTGTAACCGAATAAACGATAATTCTATTTGGATTGCTATATTTGCAATCTGTTGCTCATACTCGGAATCCGTGGTACGAACAAAGTTTTATACCTACAGGATTTACGCTGCCCACCGGGTAGCGTGATTCCTCTTGTTCTTGCTGCCACCAGGACTTCTACCAGAGACATTTACGTGGATATACCTATTGAAATCATTATCAAGGTTAGTTGAGAAAGTGGCATTGTGAAAATCATATAAAAAGGTAATTAGTTTAATTTTTTTCAACTCCAGTATCAAGGTTATTTTTGGCAAAAACTCCTATTGGAACAATCATCTCTTCCCCTTTCCTACATGGTTCGACCTCACCTATGGCAAGTGCTGTGTGTAGCGTATGCCCAATTCCCGCCATTGGAATACTTTTGAATTCATAGAAATCCGCACCTATATGTATCTAGAACCGATGCACTGGCAGTGTTTCCCTGTATGAGCTGCTAGTGCAATAACAAGAAATCAACCCATCAATCTCCACATCTGAATGGCCGATGAGATTTAAAAAGAACTACCAAGTGAATAAACCAAGGCCTTAAACTCATGTTTTCAACAACCTAGACTACTATAGTTGTTTTTGTACTCCCACTGGCGTCGGCAGATGCGGCATTAGACATCATCAAATTACGCACATTTGCAGCACGAGTGATGTTGCATTAGTAATTACATGGGGAGCTTTTACCCAAGATGTCCCTTAGGCAATCGCTAAGCGACTAGCCAAAAACCTCGAATGCAACTATTTTTATTATACACCCTTTTTTTTATTGTTCATAAGAACAAAGGTATTACTTCTTTTCTTTTTTTTATTTTTGTTTGTTTTGCTCTGAGTCAATCATAATTTGTGCTTTTAAGAGTTCAAAAAGTTAAAAAAAAAAAAATTAACAGGTAATTTAGGTCTTTGTAAGAGAACTCCATAACATAGCCACTCTTTTTACAGCAGCAGCCACCAAAAAGATTTTGCAGGAGGCCTTCTTCAGATCGAGACATTGGTGGTAAGTTTGTTCACAGCTCATCTGTTATCACTCTCTTATGTTTTCTCTTATTTGCCTCTTACATTGATTTACATTGATTATAACATGTAATGAGATCGTAGTCTCTGAATTATTAACTCGGAGAGAGATGTTATAAAGAAGAACTTGTATAACAGTTTGAGTTACTCTCATTTACTTGATCTCTCATTACTTGTTATATTAACAAAGAAAAACACAAAAAGGCACACAGCCGCACATACATAGCATGCAAAAGTCAATTTGTAAATTTTGATATATTTGTTTTTTTTTTTTTGTCTTTCTATTTTTTTTTTTTTTCGATATTCGCAAGCGTTTTGAAAAGATACTTTGCATACATTAACCCCTTAAGGGCCGTAACATTTTTTTTTGTAATATATTTTAATTTACTTTTTTTCTTGTAATTTATATTTGAATGAAGATTTTAATATTATGAATTATTAGCCTTTCATGCGTATTTTTTTTATTATGAATTTACAGAACATGAATTTTGTGTTGAATAAAATTATATTTGTATGCCAAGGAATGGCTTCGTAAATTGAACCAGATATGTTTTCCTGCTCAGTGAAGTGAAGAAGAGTATGTAAGTATGTTAGGGGTTCTGGTAATTGATAAAGCGCATACAGGACAATGGTTGGTGAGGGTATTGAAGCGCATTCTCACACGAACATCGGTGAGAATCTAAAAATGGAAAAGACGTGGATATCTTTGTAATTTGGTTAGATTTGTTTTCAATAATGACTAATTTGGGGCAGTTTTTTTTTATTAGTCATTTTGGCCCACAGTAAAGTTTAATATAGTTTTTTTTTTTAAAGTTTTGTTTAAAAATAGGGAGTCTAAAATAATTTAATGTAATGGATAAAGATTTATGCGGAAAAGGACCGAACCTCCCCACCCGACTGATTGCTAGCAACTCAATGGCTCCCGCAGTCCTTCATCCAAGTAAATTCTACGGTGTTTAGAAAGACTGATTTTAAGAAAGGTACACCATATCCTTCGTGGACATTACATGTTTCATCGATTTGTCATCTTTCCAGGCCTAAGAGGTCAACTGTTCGTCTACGAAATTTTTTCAAAGTTAGGAAACTTTGTCGTAATATTCGTGTCTCTACGATCGTTTCCAACCCAAAGGATATGCGTTACTACGCGAAAGTATCCTTCCTGGATTTTGAAGAGTACGGACTGCTGGATACTGGGGCGAATATTAGTTGCATTGGAGGCAACCTTGCTCAGAAAGATTTTTCGAAATATTCGAATTTTAGAGCCGCTCGATCACACGCTAGAACAGCAGATGGTAGTACCCAAAATGTGTTAGGGTGGATCGACGTAGAGGTGACATTTAGAGGTAGCACCAGATGCCTTAGATTTTTAATAATTCCATCTATTACCCAAAATCTGATCCTCGGTATCGATTTTTGGAAATCTTTCGATCTTATTCGAAACTTGATTTGTACGTCTGACATTATCGCTTTGAATGATAATGGCCCAAGTTCCCCAAATCTGTCGGCCGTCGATATTTCAAGTGACGAGGAGGTTAAGGACTCATCGAATGATATATTTTTTCGATTGTCGGCCCATGAGAGACAACAGCTAGATGCTGTTATTAAGTTGTTTCCCAATTTCGAAGTACAAGGTCTAGGGAGAACAGACTTAATAAAACATTCTATCGATGTAGGCAATGCGGCACCCATAAAGCAACGATTTTACCCGGTTTCACCCGCAGTAGAACGGTTGATGTTCACGGAGATAGACAGGATGCTGGAGTTAGGCGTTATTGAGCCATCCACAAGTGCTTGGAGTTCTCCTATGAGACTTGTGGTAAAGCCAAACAAAGTTCGACTTTGCTTGGATGCTCGTAGGCTGAACGCCGTGACAAGGAAAGACGCCTACCCACTTCCCAATGTCGAGGGAATTCTGTCCAGGCTTCCTAAGGCCAATATAATTTCGAAACTGGACCTGAAAGATGCATTCTGGCAGGTTGGTTTGGACGACGAGTCGAAAGCGTTGACGGCATTCACAGTCCCAGGAAGGCCGCTATATCAATTTGTAGTTATGCCTTTTGGGCTGTGCAATGCCCCACAGACGATGTGTCGCTTGATGGACGAACTTATTCCACCAGACCTTCGACATTCAGTTTTCGGTTACTTGGATGACCTGATTATAGTATCCGAAGATTTTGCGGCACATCTGGAGGTCCTCAAGCGCATATCTTTTCAATTCCGCAAGGCCAACCTCACTCTTAATATATCCAAGAGTAAATTCTGCGTTACAAGCGTGAATTACTTGGGATACATTATTGGTAATGGTGGTATTACCACGGATCCTGAGAAGATTTCTGCAATTATGAATTGGCCAGTACCAAGGAACTTGAAACAAGTTCGCGGGTTTCTCGGCTTAGCTGGCTGGTATCGCCGATTTTTACAGAACTTCTCATCAGAGACGTTTGCTATCACCGAGGTGCTTTCGACGAAAAAGAAGTTCCAATGGACCCCAGAGGCGCAGGTTGCATTTGATAGGGTGAAAACCTTGTTGACTTCAGCCCCAGTGCTGACCAACCCCGATTTCTCGAAGAAATTTTATCTTCATTGCGATGCGAGTGACTTCGGGATTGGCGCAGTCTTGGTGCAGCATGACGAGGATGGCAATGAAAGGCCAATTGCTTTTATGAGCCGCAAACTAAACACTTCTCAACGTAACTATAGTGTTACGGAAAGAGAATGTTTAGCGGCCATAGAAGCAATTAAAAAGTTCCGATGCTATTTGGAACTGCAGGAATTCGAGGTGGTCACTGACCACTCCAGTTTGTTATGGCTAATGAGGCAGCCCGACTTGAGCGGACGGCTGGCCCGCTGGGTGTTCAAACTTCAGCCTTATAAGTTTTCCATCAGTCATAGAAAGGGGAGTGATCATGTGGTCCCCGACGCCTTGTCCCGCATTCCCGAAGAGGAAGTCTGTGCTCTGGAGATCACTGAACCTGGCATTGACCTAGCATCTCCACATTTTGATGACGACGAGGAATATCAAGACTTGAAGAGACGTGTGAGGCAAGAAGAAGAGAAGTATCCTGATATAACTGTTATGGATAGGTTTGTGTACTTTCGTACAGAACATTATTCAGGGGATGAGGCCCAAGAAAATCAGTCCTGGAAACTTTGGGTTCCATCAAAGCTTCAGGCTGACACTATCGCAAGGGCCCATGATGTACCCGTGGCTGCACACGGCGGAATGGCCAAAACCCTTGAATTGCTAAGACGGACATTTTATTGGCCTGGTATGGTACGTGATGTCCGCGACTATATTCGTAACTGCGAAACCTGTAAGACGACGAAAGCCCCGAACGTTGTGTTGAAACCTCCAATGGGTAGTTTAGTCCAAACATCTCGTCCATTCCAGCGCCTCTATATTGACATTTTAGGTCCATATCCTAGAAGCAAGTCAGGACATATAGGGCTGTTGATCGTTTTGGATCATTTATCCAAGTTCCATTGGATTTGTCCCTTGCGCAAATTTACAGCCTCTGCCATCCAGGACTATCTGCAGAAACACATATTCCATGTCTATGGTGTCCCCGAAATTATAGTGAGTGACAACGGAAGTCAGTTCCGTTCGAACGAACTCAACGCCTTTTTTACGTCTTTTGGGATAAGGCATATTTACACCGCATTATACTCACCTCAATCGAATGCCTCTGAGCGTGTAAATCGTTCACTGATTGCAGGAATTCGAGCGTATCTTAAGAAAGATCACAAACAATGGGATCTGAACTTGACCGCCATTAGTTGTGCCCTACGTAACACTTTCCACCAGTCGATCAAATGTTCCCCCTATCACGCCCTTTACGGGTTCGATATGGTTACCCACGCATCGTCGTACGAGCTGATGAGGAAGCTGAGTCTGTTGGACGAACCCAATATGAAACTCCACCGGGATGACCAACTTCAGATTATCCGCCAAGATTTGCGCAGGCACATTAAGGAGGCCTACGAGAAGAATCAGGGTGCGTACAATCTTCGAACAAGACCCAGGGTGTTTGACGTTGGACAGACTGTATTCCGTCGAAATTTTGCTCAAAGCAATTTTGAGAAAAGTTTCAACGCAAAATTGTCTCCTGTGTTTATCAAGGCCAAGGTGAGGGAAAAGTTAGGCAACCACTATTACGTCTTGGAAGACGACGATGGTGGACATACAGGAACTTACCACGCTAAGGACATAAGGACCTGATCTGACGTCCTGGTTCCGTCTAATTCATTTCCAGGCTGTCATGAATTATCAGGTTTGTAGTGGACGTTTTCTCAGAACTTTCAATGACATAAGGAAATTAGCACACACATTTGCATGAATTTTTTTTTGCCACCGCACTTTTATTGTAAAAATTTCCATTTAACTTTTGGTGACATTAATTAAAAGCTGGACCCAAGTTATTCCATTTATTTGGTTGAATTCTGCTTCAATTTAGAATTTTGGCATTCCATTTTATAATTTTAGCTTTATTTTCTCCTCTTAGAACCTGTGAATTATTATGGGTCATTAGTTTCCTTTTTAAACGAAGAGAAAATATACTTACCAAAGTCAGGCCAACTTAATATGTTGGGAAATGATACATTTCTATGTCCATTAACTTCATATTCACAAGCCTTTATCCGTGGCACGCCTCTGAAAACAATTGAAATGGACAAATTTCAATAACGATCTAAAATAGACTTAAAACTCACCAGAACATACGGCGAACCTTCTTTTTTTTTTTGTTGGTGTCAATTCTTTTTATTGCGATGTGTCCAGTTAGGCCTCATGACAATGTTTTTATTTTGTTCTGTTTTGATCACTGTCAATCCATTTTATTGACTCCCTTTGACGTCATTCAACTGGTTTGTACAGTACCCATAGTGGTGAGGTTCTTGTTGAGATTGCATTGCCAATTTCGATTTAAATTTTGATTGAATAATTATATATAATTCGGGTTAGATAAAACAAAATAATGACGTTTATCGTATTAAAAGGGCAATGATTTTAAAGGCGGCAGTGTAATTTACTTTTTCTGCTATGAAGCAATTATATGAAAAATCGTACCAAAATTGGTAACAAAATATCGATTTCTGCATTTAGACAACAGTCTAGCAGATTTGACATTTTATTTTCTACATATCGCTTCCTACGCCAATATTAGGTAGGAATATCCCCAGCTGAACATTGCAACTTCCTTCTTGTTCTAACCTTCGAAGTGGAAAGACATTAAATTTCTTTGGAAATAATTTAATTTTTCCTAGCCATCGGTCCATACCTAGAATTAAATTTTCCAGCGGTGAGTTTCATCATGAAATCTATTAATGTTTTTTCATTAATTTTAATGACAATAAAAACCTTCGATTGACAGGCAAAACGTGGTACATTTTTATCGGAAAGTACAAGCCTTTCAAACGCTGGTTTTGTGAATATACCACCAAATATTGCAGTGATAGAGGGCGATTTATTGAGCGTTTCCTAGAGGAAGTGACCAAATTGCACCTACGCGTTTGTATCGGGTTTCCTCTCCTGGCAAGATTTTCTTGGAATCCGCTCCAACTTGGCAGACCCTCGTCCCTGTAATTGAAGGCTGGGGACATTACACCCTGATAGCAGCTTTTTGCTGTAGCGACCCCATTATATGTCCAGAGGTGCCTTCCAAAGCTTACTGACAGCCTGGACGTTCCAGCGAACCAAGCAGATATTCAAGTACCAGCAAAAGTGCCCCCTTTGTGAAACAACCAACCCAAAGTGCTTTATTGGGATTTATGTGAAAACATTTACATTTGCTTAAACAAGATCGCTACATAAAATTTGTTCGCATTTAAAGAGAGATATGGGGTTTGCCCACAAAGCTCTTATTAATTAACTAAAGAAATTGTGTTAAAACACTTTAAACTGAACCCTCATGATATTCGCAGTGCATGCGAATGAAACCAAGATTTTCATTTGCTTTGTCTAATATTTTTTTTTTGTTAAAATCTTTAAATTCCAATTTATATTTTTGTTATTGTTGCGTTTTGATTAAACAAGAAAAAAAAACATAAATCAATTTGTAGAGGTAACCAAAAGGTTTTGGTAGGGTATACTTCCCCTACATGTATCCATGGATACCTATAAGATTCGATCGTAAAATCTTTTAAATTTTCTATCAAAGAAATTATAATGAAGTTCTAGTAGCATATCAAAAAGCAAAACCAAATTTAATTCCTACTCTCACAGCTAGCTCTCTACAAGTCTCTCACTAAGAAGAGAAAACATCACCTGATCCAGTTTGTGTTTGGAGGCCTTCATCATGACCGGAGTAAGGGGGTAAGCAAAAACCACAAAAATAAAACTCTTTATTTTATTCTTTCTTTCAATTTTGTTTTGCTTTGCTCTCTTATTTACAGAGATTTCGTAATGCGTGGGCGATTGCATTGATTTACATATTCATTTCTCTTGCTATAAAGAGCCAACTGGTTTTTTGTTGCTCTTGCTCTTGTAATGTGTTGAGTCTATCTATTTGATGTTTTTTTTTTTCCACTGCAATGCAATCACCCAATGTCTTTATGATATCTCAGTGAGATTGTTTTTTTCCTATTCGTTTGCCTACATACATTCATTCATAACTTTGAACCGTACCTTTCGATTGATAAATGTTAAATTAACCCATGGTGGGTCATATTATTGAATTATGTATTTGAAAGTTTTCTTATCTAAATTAAATTTATATCAATTTGCTTTGTCGTCATGAAATATTTTCAAAGCGCAAACATTAAATTTATGTATTATATTGGTGAATACATTGGGTAGGCATAATATTATTTTTCTAAAATTTAAGTTAATCTATCAGTTTTTTTTTATGAATTTATTATATATGTAATATGTCTTAAATAAAAAAAAGTAATTATAATCAATTTATGATGAAATTCTAAATCTCCTAGACGTATTCTTGCAAAAAATGGGTTAGCTGATCTGGAGTGATCAGGTTACAGGGTTTCTACTATGATGTTATAATGCCAGTAGAATATAGGTAGGCGTGGGTTCTGAGGCATATACTCTCAACATCATCGGAGAGTATACAACTAAATCAGGCAACGACTAATGTCAGTCACTTATATAATAAAATCTTGGTATTTTGTTTTGTGGGGTATTTTTTTATGTAATTTATCTTTCTGGTCCATTTTGGTTTTGATTTCATTTATTAAATAAACAGGGGAGTCTATAATAAGGATGTAATGAGAACATGGTTTGGGTATGAGAAGGACACGAACCCCCCACCCGACTGAAGCTAGGATATAAAAGGCTCCCATAGTCCTACCTCTTCCCAAGTCCCTGAATGCCACGATATTTTTTCAGAATATGCATTCTAATCGAATTTCGTTCGTGTACATTACAAGTGTTATCGGAGATTTCTAAAATCTTCGATCCAGCAGGCTGGCTAGCCCCCATTATAGTCCTGACCAAGATACTCATGCGAAAAATTTGGTTGTCTAATGTTGGTTGGGACGAATCCATTAATTCCGATTGCCTGCATGACTGGAAACGTTTCCTTAGCAGTTATTCATTGATAGACACCATTCAATTACCGAGATGGCTCTCATATTCCCCTTCCTGTCATGTTCAGTTCCATGCCTTCTGCGATGCATCGGAGAATGCATATGCGACAGTGATATACACCAGAATTCTTCTGGAGGACGACTCCGTTTATGTAGCACTATTAACCTCCAAGTCCAAAGTTGCTCCAGTCAATACGCTTTCCATACCCCGTCTGGAACTCTGCGGAGCCACACTTTTAGCTGAGTTAGTTGATTCTGTCATTCCATCCATGCACCTTCCAAGCTATGAAATATACAAGTGGACAGACTCTACTATAGTCCTGGCATGGCTTCGAAAGCCTTCATGTTATTGGAAAGTGTTTGTAGCGAACCGAGTATCTACAATTACCGAACTAGTTGGAATCGACAATTGGTTCCACGTTGAGTCTGAATCGAATCCAGCAGATTTAGTTAGTAGGGGAGTCTACCCCGAAGATCTAGTCGCCTGCAACCTTTAGTGGAATGGACCGCAATGGCTGCAGTTATCGCCAGAATTTTGGCCCGTAACTTCAGATACCGCCATGGATACACAACTGGAACAGAAACCAATAGCTGCCCATATTTCCATACTGCCAGAAGAACCTGATCTTCTGGAACGTTTTTCCTCTTTTAATAGGGCAATTCAGGTTCTCTGTTACATTTTTCGTTTTTTCCATCGGACACATCCAAATCACCGGCAGTGCAAACAATTTACTTCAACACTTTTGACTGCCTCAGAAGTGACTCATGTGAAAAGACGTCTTATAACCTTAGCTCAAACCAGACACTTTCCTGAGATTTTTAAGGCTATAGAGAAAAAGGTAGACATTCCTAAGACATGCAAGATTATTAGCCTCAATCCTTTCTTGGACAAAGACGGGATAATAAGGGCATTCGGCCGGCTCGCTTATTCGCCGTCTTTAAGCTATGATGAAAGGTATCCAATTATATTGCCATACAATTGCCAGTTCAGCCGTTTACTGGTTTGTTTTACCCACAAAATCTCCTTGCACGGGGGCAATCAGCTAGTGCTAAATTTAATTCGCCTTCAATATTGGATACCAAAACTAAAAAATTTAATAAAGAGCCTTATTCATAAATGCAAAGAATGTATTGTCCACAAGAAGAAAGTCCAAACTCAGCTTATGGCCGCTCTACCCCCAGAAAGGACCCTGCTTCGGCGACCGTTTCACTGTACGGGCATCGATTTTGCTGGGCCCTTCGATATTAGAAGTTTCAGCGGGAGAGGAGTCAAAACAACGAAAGGTTACACCTGCGTTTTTGTTTGCTTCGCAACGAAAGCGATTCATTTGGAAGCAGTATCTTCCTTATCCACTGACGCCTTCCTTGCCGCCTTTGATCGGTTCATTTCAAGACGAGGGTGCCCTTTGCACGTTTATTCCGATAATGGAACCAACTTTCAAGGTGCATCCAAACAAATTGAAAAACAGTTCTTAGTAGCTGCCAAATCCAACGTCCAATCCAAATATGTGCACCAAAATCTGTCCTGGCACTTTATCCCTCCTGGAGCCCCCCATATGGGAGGTCTTTGGGAAGCTGGAGTGAAAAGTTTCAAGACCCACTTCAAAAGGGTCTCACATAACTTTAACTACACCTTCGAAGAGTTTTCCACACTTCTTTCAAAAATCGAAGCGTGTCTTAACTCACGACCAATTTCCACCATGTCCGAAGACTCCACGGATCTTAACCCTCTTACTCCAGGACATTTTCTGACCGGGGGTCCGATTCTTGCATTACCGGAGCCTACCTTTGACATAGACCCAGAATCGGTTGTTAATCGATGGCAACGCGTTAAGGTTCAGCAACACCATTTCTGCCAACGCTGGAAAATGGAGTATTTAAAAGAATTACACAAGCGCTATAAGTGGCAGCATCCTAAAAAGGAAATTAAAATAGACTCAGTAGTCATTATTAAGGAAGAAAACCAGCCTCCAAATGAGTGGAGATTAGGTAGAGTAATCCATCTTTACCCAGGGAAAGATAATAGAACTCGAGTCGCAGATATTTATACGCAGAAGGGAACAGTCACCCGTCCAATCGTTAAACTGGTTTTGCTTCCCACTGAGTGATCTATATATACATATTTGTTTTTGTTTATCTTACGATTTTAATACTTATGTACAGCATGCCAAGAATAATTCAAAACCGTTCCATCACCCCAGAAGATCCAATGAAACCAAAAAAAATCTACCGATGCCACGTGTGTAAAAGAGTTCATCCCTTACGTAGTTGCAGCAGATTTCTCAATATGGATGTCCATCAGCGGAGGAAAGTCGTCCACCGTTTCAAATATTGCCTTAATTGTCTGGCTCATAAACACTCACGAGGTAAATGCTTAAGCCGCTCTGGATGTCATATATGCAAGCGCCAACACCATACTCTTTTACACCACCGCGGTTCCCAACAGTACAGTCGCTCCGAACATGCTTCAACATCTCAGTCAACGCACGCTATGCTACCACATCAAAGAATTACTGTACTACCCACGGCTATCATTAAAATTGCATGGAAAAACCGCTTATATCCAGTAAGGGCACTTATCGATACGGGTTCTGCTGTAAGCCGTATTGCAAAAGCCATTGTGACAAAACACCACTTACTGACCAGCCGCATGGGAGAGTCGGAAATGTGCCAAATTGTTTTTCGGGCTCATTCTGGAAACACCACCAAGATTTCAATGTGCGCTCGTGTTGATAACCGAATCTCCATGGTAACACCCATCTCAACGTTGTCAATGGCATTCAAAGAAAAATTTCTTAACTTGGTACTGGCAGACCCCGACTTTCTTAAAAGTAACCCGATTTCAATAGTCCTCGGGGCGGACATCTACCCTAAGCTCATACTCAGCGGTGTCATACCCACCGGCGAGGGATCTTTAATGGCGCAAAACTCAACACTCGGATGGCTAGTATCTGGCACTTGTGCAGCATAAAGTAAACATTAGCAAAGAAATACCCAGCAAACAACTTTATAATCATTATGTATTAATCTGTTCGAATACCGCAAAAATCCGAATTATGAATTATGATTTTTTATGCAAGTTCGATGAATTAATTTCTTATTTGATGGTACCCATCAAGGGGCCCGGAATGTTAACGTAGAAGAAGCCTATACGATTTTATAACTATAACCCTCATTAGATTGAAATGCAGAGGGCGTTCAAATGTATCGTTAAGTGCCATATTTACACTATCACCTATCTTAGCCTTTAAGAATATTATAAATAAAATGTTCACTTTGGATTCAACCTCGAACACAAGAACATTGGTAAGAGTTTCCTTTCCTCCAAGATTTTCCGCTTGTGGATAATTCGTAACTCCAATATTGTCTTCGACTTCTTGCATGACCATCTCTCCTCGAGATTTAATTGCAAGAAGTTATTTCGCTTCAGTTGCTTATGGTCGTGCTGTGATTTTAGTTCCATTTTTTCACCCCCCAAAGAGATCCAACATCCTACATATATTCACAGTGCATTTTTCGGGATGCATGGGCAGTTCTTGAACGGCTTCTGGTTGCTCTTCACTCCAAATGCGGCAATTTTGCTTATTTACGTAGCCATTCAACCAGAAATGAGCCTCATCGCTGAACGGTGAATGAACACATGTCGAACCGAACACTGATTTTGGTAATAAAATTCAATGATTTGCAAGCGTTGCTCGTTAGTAAGTCTATTTATGATGAAATGTCAAAGCATACTGAGCATCTTTCTCTTTGACACCATGTCTGAAATCCCACGTGATCTGTCAAATACTAATGCATGAAAATCCTAACCTCAAAAAAATCACCCTTTATATAAATATTCATGCAATTTTGAGTAATCATGAACAAAAATAAATAATCATTTTTATAGCCACCACCATACGATAGAGGTATTCTAATCTAGTCATCCGTTAGTAACACCACGAAATATTCGTTTAAGACCCCATAAAGTATATATATTTTAGATCATCTCGACGTTCTGAGTCGATCCAGCCAAGTCCGTCCGTCCGTTTGTCGAAATCACGATAGAGTTCGAACGCGTAAAGCTAGCAGCTTGAAATATTGCACAGATACATTGTATTGATATAGGTCGTTGAGGATTGCAAATGGGCCAAATCGGCTCAGATTCAGATATAGCTCCCATATCAACCGATCTCCCGATTTGACTTCTTGAGCCCCTGGAAGTCGCATTTTTGTCCGAAATGAAAATTTTCATTTAGTGTTCTGCTATGACTTTCAACAATTGTGGCAAGTACAGTCTAAATCGGTCTATAACCTGATATAGCTCCCATATAAACCGATCTCCCGATCTCACTTCTTGAACCCTTACAAGCCGCAATTTTTGTCTGATTTGGCAGAAAATTTGCACATAGTGTTCTCTTATGACTACTAACCACTGTGCCAAGTACGGTTCCTAAAAGCTTTAATCTTTGACAGAAGTTTGGTATGTAGAATAAAATTATATTATTCAACTAGCAACTAGGTTAGCATGTCCGCCTATGACGCTGAACGGCTGCATTCGAATCCTGGCAGCACCATCAGAAAAATATCAACGGTGGTTATCGCCTCCTAATGCTGGCGACATTTGTGAGTTACTCCGCGGCACGCCGCTCGGACTCGGCTAAAAAAGGACGTCCCTTATCATTGAGCTTAAAATTGAATCGCACTGCACTCATTGATTTGTGAGAAGTTTGCCCCAGTTCCTTAATGGAATGTTCATGGGCAAATTTGCAATTCAACTAAATTTATTTTGTATAAATTTTTAGCAGAATTCATGGTGGTTGGTTCCCAAGATTTGGCCCTGCCGAACTTAGCACTCTGTTACTTGTTGGGCCCTCTACCATATCATTGGGGTAAACTAATTTCGTCATTCCGTTTGTAACACATCGAAATACTGATCTGAGACTCAACAAAGTTTATATATTCTTGACCGTCTTGACATTCTAAGACGATTTAGCCATTTTCGCCCGTCTGTCTGTCCCGCTGTCAGAAGCACGCTATCATTTGATGGAATAAAGCTAGGCGCTTGAAATTTTACACAAATTCTTCCTCTAAATGTAGATCAGTTGGGATTGTAAATGGGATATTTCGGTTCATGCTTTGATAAAGCTGCCATATGAACCCATCTTGGATATATTCGATTTAGCTGAAATTTTGTACAACAGCTTCTCCCATGACCTTCAACATACTTGTGGAATATAGTCTGAATCCGACTATAGCCTGATGCAGCTCCCATATAAACCTATCTCCCTATTTTACATCGTGAGTACCTAATGGGCGTGGTCCATAACCTGAAATAGCTCCAATAGCTTAGCAATTCCTTTCCATTATCCTTTATTTGCTTAAAAAGAGATACTGGACAAAGAACACGAAAAATTAGATCCATGGCGGGGGGTATGTAAGATTCGGCCCGGCCGAATTATAACTTGTTTGTGCTGATATATTTATACCCTACACCATCAGTGTGGTACAGGGTATTATAACTTTGTGCATTTGTTGGCAACGCTAAGAAGGAGAAGAGAGAATCACTTGCTGCTTCGATTTAGCTATGTCCGTCTGTCCATGCATCAAGGTACAGGGCCATTTCTTGCGCGATTTTCAAAAAATTTTGCAAATGTCTTTTTTTTGGTCCAAGGACAAACGCTATTGATGTTGAAAAAAATTGATCCAGATTTAGATATAGCTCCCATACATATCTTTCATCCGATGTGCCCTTTTAAAGCTGTAGAAGAAGCTACAATTTCGGAGCATTTCTCACCAAATTCGACACGAAGTGCTTTTTTGACGTCCCAATATGTTTGCTAAATTTCATCAAAATCGGATCAGATTTAGATATAGCTCCCATATATATGATTCAGCCGATGTGCCCTTTAAAGTCTTTAGTATCCACAATTTTGGTCCGATCCTTACAAAATTTAGCATGAGATGTTTCGTGTGACGTCTTAATATGTGTGCAAAATTTCATTAAAATCGGGCCAGATTTTGATATAGCTTCCATATATATCTTTCATTCGATTTGACCCATTAAGGCAGTAGAAGCCATTGTTTTGGTCCGATCTTTACCGAAGTGCTTTTTGTCACGTCCCAATATATGTGCAAACCTTCATCAAAATTGGATCAGATTTCATATGTATCTTTCATCCGATATGCCTTTTAAAGATGGAGAAGCCACAATTTTGGTCAGATCCTCACCAAATTCGACACGAAGTGCTTTTTTGACGTCCCAATATGTGCGCAATATTTCAGAATTGGATCGGATTTAGATATATTTCCCAATATATATCTTTCATCCCATATAATCTTTTAAGGCTATCGTAGAGATCGCAGCACATACCAAACACTATGGGACATGTTTCGTTTTTGGTTAGAAGACTTTTCAACTATACTAGTCGTGATGGCTTCAAGGTCCGTACGCTGATATTTTGCATTTGTATCGTATTTATTGCGAAAACGCCTATTTGATACAAATACCTCTTGATGGCTTCCAAAGCCAGACAACGGCAACGGCTCTCCCTGTTGCTTCGTGTGCCCAATTTCGAATCCCTGCAGGGCTTTGCCGAATTTATCATTTAATTTTTTATACCCACCACCGTAGGAAAAGGGGTCTATTAATTTAGTCATTCCGTTTGTAACACATCGAAATATCAATTTCTGACCCTATATATTTCGGATCGTCGTAAAATTCTAAGACGATTTAACGATGTCCGTGTGTCTGCCCGTCCATCCGCCTGTCCGTCCGTCCGTCTGTTGAAATCATTCTACAGTCTTCAATTGAGATATTGAGCGCTGAAATTTGGCACAGACACATCTTTGTGATGCACGCTAGTTAAGTTCATGAACGGGCCAAATCGGACCATATTTGGATATAGCTGCTATATAGACGGATTTTCCGATAAAGGTTCTAATGCCCATAAAAACTTTATTTTGCATCCGATTTGGTGAAATTAGCAGATTTCATGCTATTGGATTCCCAAGGTTCACCCCAGCCGAACTAAGCACTCCTTTACTTGTTGTCCTTATCCTTTGATAACCAATAAAGTGATACCGGACCGAAAAGAACTTGACAAATGCGACACATGGGGGAGAGTGCATAAAATTCCGCCTTGTCGAACTTATCACGCTTTTCTTATTATACCCTCCACCATAAGATGGGGGGTATACTAATTTCGTCATTCTGTTTGTAACTACTCGAAATATTCGTCTGAGACCCCATAAAGTATATATATTCTTGATCGTCGTGACATTTTATGTCGATCTAGCCATGTCCGTCCGTCTGTCCGTCCGTCCGTCCGTCCGTCTGTCTGTCGAAAGCACGCTAACTTCCGAAGGAGTAAAGCTAGCCGCTTGAAATTTTGCACAAATACTTCTTATTAGTGTAGGTCGGTTGGTATTGTAAATGGGCCATATCGGTCCATGTTTTGATATAGCTGCCATATAAACCGATCTTGTTTCTTGAATTCTTGAGCCTCTAGAGTGCGCAATTATTATCCGATTGGAATGAAATTTTGCATAACGTGTTTTGCTATGATATCCAACAACTGTGCCAAGTATGGTTCAAATCGGTCCATAACCTGATATAGCTGCCATATAAACCGATCTTGGGTCTTGACTTCTTGAGCCTCTAGCGTGCGCAATTCTTATCCGATCAGAGTGAAATTTTGCACGACGTGTTTTGTTATGATATCCAACAACTGTGCCAAGTATAGTTCAAATCGGTCCATAACCTGATATAGCTGCCATATAAACCGATTTTGGGTCTTCACTTCTTGAGCCTCTAGAGTGCGCAATTCTTATCCGATTGGGATGAAATTTTGCACGACGTGTTTTCTTATTATATCCAACAACTGTGCGAAGTATGGTTCAAATCGGTCCATAACCTGATATAGCTGCCATATAAACCGATCTTGGGTCTTGACTTCTTGAGCCTCTAGAGTGCGCAATTCTTATCCGATTGAAATGAAATTTTGCACGACGTGTTTTGTTATGATATTCAACAACTGTGCCAAGTATGATTCAAATCGGTTTATAACCTGATATAGCTGCCATATAAACCGATTTTGGGTCTTGACTTCTTGAGCCTCTAGAGTGCGCAATTCTTATCCGATTGGAATGAAATTTTGCACGACGTGTTTTGTTACGATATCCAACAACTGTGCCAAGTATGGTTCAAATCGGTCCATAACCTGATATAGCTACCATATAAACTGATCTTGGGTCTTGATTTCTTGACCCTCTAGAGGGCACAATTCTTATCCGATTTGAATGAATTTTTGCACGAAGTATTTCGTTATGATATCCAACAACTGTGCCAAGTATGGTTCAAATCGGTTCATAACCTGATATAGCTGTCATATAAACAGATCTGGGGATTTGATTTCTTGAGCTTCTAGAGGGCGCAATTCCTATCCGATTTGGCTGAAATTTTGCATGACGTATTTTATTTTTACTTTCAACAACTGTGTCAAATAAGGTTCAAATCGGTTCATAACCTGATATAGCTGCCATATAAACCGATCTGGGATCTTGACTTCTTGACCCCCAGAGGTCGCAATTATTATCCGATTTGCCTGAAATCTTGTACGATGGATCCTCTCATGACCATCAACAAACGTGTTTATTATGGTCTGAATCGGTCTATAGCCCGATACAGATCCCATATAAATCGTTCTCTCTATTTTACTTCGTGAGCCCCAATGGGCGCAATTTTTATACGAATTGGCTGAAATTTTACGCAGGTCTCCAACATATAATTTAATTGTGGTCCGAACCGGACCATATCTTGATATCGTTTTAATAGCAGAGCAACTCTTTTCTTATATCCTTTTTTGCCTAAGAAGAGATGCCGGGAAAAGAACTCGACAAATGCGATCCATGGTGGAGGGTATATAAGATTCGGCCCGACCGAACTTAACACGCTTTTACTTGTTTAACCTATCTTCACAAAATCTTCTCTTAATTTCGAATTTCATGAACATGAACACATCTGTTCCATTCCATCAAAACCCACCACTAGTACCTTGTATTGTAGGTGTAGGGTATTACTATTAGCAAACATATTAAATGATTATGTACTTCAAGCTATGGTTAACATTGCACATGATGATAAATTTGAATTCCAGAGCATTTGCATCAAAAATTGTTCAACATTTTTTTATACCCACCACCGACGGATGGGGGTATATTCATTTTGTCATTCCGTGTGCAACACATCGAAATATCCATTTCCGACCCTATAAAGTATATATATTCTTGATCAGCGTGAAAATCTAAGACGATCTAGACATGTCCGTCCGTCTGTCCGTCTGTCTGTTGAAATCACGCTACAGTCTTCAAAAATAGAGATATTGAGCTGAAATTTTGCACAGGTTCTTTCTTTGTCCTTAAGCAGGTTAAGTTCGAAGATGGGCTATATCGGACTATATCTTGATATAGCCCCCATATAGACTGATCCGCCGATTAAGGGTCTTAGGCCAATAAAGGCCTCATTTACTGAAATTTTGCTGAAATTTGGGACAGTGAGTTGTCTTAGGCCCTTCGACATCTTCCGTCAATATGGCTCAGATCGGTTTAGATTTGGTATAGCTGCCATATAGACCGATCCTCCGATTTAGGGTCATAGACCCATAAAAGCTATATTTATTATCCGATTTTGCTTAAAATTTGGGACAGTGAGTTGTGTTAGGCCCTTCGACATCGTCCGCCAATATGGCTCAGATCGGTTCAGATTTGGATATAGCTGCTATATAGACGGATTCTCCAAATTAGGGTCTTAGGCCCATAAAAGCCACATTTATTATCCGATTTTGAGAAAATTTGGAACAGTGAGTTGCGTTAGGCCCTTCAACATCCTCCGTCAATTTGGATCAGATCGGTCCAGATTTGCATATAGCTGCCATATAGACCGATCTCTCGGTTATAGGTTTTGGGGCCATAAAAAGCGCATTTACTGTCCGATGTTGCGAAATTTGGGACAAAGAGTTAAGTTAAGCCCCTCCACATATTTCTGCAATTTGGTCTAGATCGATCAAGATTTGCATATAGCTGCCATATGAACCGATCTCTCGATTTAAAGTCTTGGCCCCATAAAAGGCGCATTTTTAATCTGATTGCACTGAAATTTGTGTGGTATATAGTTCAGATCGGTTTATTTTTAGATATAACTACTAAAAAGACCAATATTTTGTTATACAGGGTGGCTGATGAATATTGCTACAATGATGAATATTGCTACATTTTTTTTTCGGTGTATGGAATACATTTTTCTTTTATTCATGTTAAATTAAATTATTAAATTAATTATTAAATTATTATTAATTAAATTAATTAATTAATTAATTAAATTAATTATTAAATTATTATTATTAAATAGAAAAAAAGTTATTACATTTTTTTTTGGTAGCGGCTTTCATCAGCCACCCTGTATATATATCCGAGGTGGTGGGTATCCAAAGTTCGGCCCGGCCGAACTTAACGCCTCTTTACTTGTTTTTAAATACAAATGCTCGACTGTTAGAATTTCCTTTTTTTTGTTGAACACAAAAAATTCCAGAGAAATAGTTTTATTATCATTTTGCAGTAATCTAATTTTAATGAACCAAAAACTCATTACAGTAGTCATTCAAAAACAAGTAAAAGCGTGCTAAGTTCGGCCGGGCCGAATCTTATATACCCTCCACCATGGATCGCATTTGTCGATTTGTTTTCCCGGCATCTCTTCTTAGGCTAAAAAGGATATAAGAAAAGAGTTGCTCTGCTATTAAAACGATATCAAGATATGGTCCGGTTCGGACCACAATTAAATTATATGTTGGAGACCTGTGTAAAATTTCAGCCAATTCGTATAAGAATTGCGCCCATTGGGGCTCACGAAGTAAAATAGAGAGAACGATTTATATGGGATCTGTACCGATTCAGAACATAATAAACACGTTTGTTGATGGTCATGAGAGGATACGTCGTACAAAATTTCAGGCATTTCGGATAATAATTGCGACCTCTAGGGGTCAAGATCCCAGATCGGTTTATATGGCAGCTATATCAGGTTATGAACCGATTTGAACCTTATTTGACACAGTTGTTGAAAGTAAAAATAAAATACGTCATGCAAAATTTCAGCCAAATCGGATAGGAATTGCGCCCTCTAGAAGCTCAAGAAATCAAATCCCCAGATCTGTTTATATGACAGCTATATCAGGTTATGGACCGATTTCAACCATTTTTGGCACAGTTGTTGGATATAATAACAAAACACGTCGTGCAAAATTTCATTTCAATCGGATAAGAATTGCGCACTCTAGAGGCTCAAGAAGTCAAGACTCAAGATCGGTTTATATGGCAGCTATATCAGGTTATGGACCGATTTGAACCATACTTGGCACAGTTGTTGGATATCATAACAAAACATGTCGTGCAAAATTTCATTCTGATCGGATAAGAATTGCGCACGCTAGAGGCTCAACAAGTCAAGACCCAAGATCGGTTTATATGGCAGCTATATCAGGTTATAGACCGATTTCAACCATACTTGGCACAGTTTTTGGATATAATAACACAACACGTGGTGCAAAATTTCATTTCAATCGGATAAGAATTGCGCACTCTACAGGCTCAAGAAGTCAAGATTCAAGATCGGTTTATATGACAGCTATATCAGGTTATGTACCGATTTGAACAATACTTGGCACAGTTGTTGGATATAATAACAAAACACGTCGTGCAAAATTTCACTCCAATCGGATAAGAATTGCGCACGCTAGAGGCTCAAGAAGTCAAGACCCCAGATCGGTTTATATGGCAGCTATATAAGGTTATGGACCGATTTGAACCATACTTGGCACAGTTGTTGGATATCATAACAAAACACTTCGTGCAAAATTTCATCCCAATCGGATAAGAATTGCGCACTCTAGAGGCTCAAGAAGTCAAGACCCAAGATCGGTTTATAGGGCAGCTATATCAGGTTATGAGTCGATTTGGACCATACTTGGCACAGTTGTTGGATGTAATAACAAAACACGTCGTACAAAATTTCATTTTAATCTGATAAGAATTGCGCACTCTAGAGGCTCAAGAAGTCAAGACCCAAGATCGGTTTATATGGCAGCTATATCGGGTTATGGACCGATTTGAACCATACTTGGCATAGTTGTTGGATATAATAACAAAACACGTCGTGCAAAATTTCATTCTGATCGGATAAGAATTGCGCACGCTAGAGGCTCAAGAAGTCAAGACCCAAGATCGGTTTATATGGCAGCTATATCAGGTTATGGACCGATTTGAACCATACTTTGCACAGTTGTTGAATATAATAACAAAACACGTCGTGCAAAATTTCATCCGAATCGGATAAGAATTGCGCACTCTAGAGGCTCAAGAAGTCAAGACCCAAGATCGGTTTATATGGCAGCTATATCAAAACATGGACCGATATGGTCCATTTACAATACCAACCGACCTACACTAATAAGAAGTATTTGTGCAAAATTTCAAGCGGCTAGCTTTAATCCTTCGGAAGTTAGCGTGCTTTCGACAGACAGACGGACGGACGGACGGACGGACGGACGGACGGACGGACGGACGGACGGACGGACGGACAGACGGACGGACATGGCTAGATCGACATAAAATGTCGCGACGATCAAGAATATATATACTTTATGGGGTCTCAGACGAATATTTCGAGTAGTTACAAACAGAATGACGAAATTAGTATACCCCCCATCTTATGGTGGATGGTATAAAAAACAAGTAAAAGCGTGCTAAGTTCGTCCGGGCCGAATTTTATATACCCTCCACCATGGAGCGCAGTTGTCGAGATCTTTTCCTGACATCTCTTCTTAGGCAAAAAGTGATATAAGAGCGATATAATGATATGATCCGGTTTAGACCACAATTAAATTATATGTTGGAGACCTGTGTAGAATGTCAGCCAATTCGAGTAAGAATTGCGCCCTTTGGGGGCTCAAGAAGTAAAATAGAGAGATCGATTTATATGGGAGCTGTATCGGGCTATAAACAGATTTAGACCATAATCAACACGTATGTTGACGGTCAAGAGAGGATCCATCGTACAAAATTTCAGGCAAGATCAAGATCCCAGATCGGTTTACATGGCAGCTATATCAGGTTATGAACCGATTTAAACCTTATTTGACACAGTGGTTGAAAGAAAAAATAAAAAACGTCATGCAAAATTTCAGCCAAATCAGGTAGGAATTGCGTCCTCTAGAAGCTCAAGAAGTCAAGTCCCCAGATCTGTTTATATGACAGCTATATCAGTTTATGAGCCGATTTGAACCATTTTTGGCACACTTGTTGGATATCATAAAAAAAACATGTCGTGCAAAATTTCAATCCAAACTGATAAGAATTGCGCACTTTAGAGGCTTAAGAAGTCAAGACCCAAGATCGGTTTATATGGCAGCTATATCAGGTTATGGACCGATTTGAACCATACTTAGCACAGTTGTTTAATATCATAACAAAACACGTCGTGCAAAATTTCATTGTAATCGGCTAGAGGCTTAAGAAGTCAAGACCCAAGATCGGTTTATATGGCAGCTATATCAGGTTATGGACCGATTAGGACCATACTTGGCACAGTTGTTGAATATCATTACAAAACACGTCGTGCAAAATTTCATTCCAATCGGATAAGAATTGCGCACTCTAGAGGCTCAAGAATTCAAGACCCAAGATCGGTTTATATGGCAGCTATATCAGATTATGGACCGATTTGAACCATATTTAGCACAGTTGTTGGATATCATAACAAAACACGTCGTGCCAAAATTCATTCAAATCGGATAAGAATTGGGCACTCTAGAGGCTCAAGAAGTCAAGACCCAAGATCGGTTTATATGGCGGCTATATCAGATTATGAACCGATTTTAACCATACTTGGCACAGTTGTTGAACATCATAACAAAACACGTCGTGCCAAAATTCATTCAAATCGGATAAGAATTGCGCACTCTAGAGGCTCAAGAAGTCAAGACCCAAGATCGGTTTATATGGCAGCTATATCAGATTATGAACCGATTTGAACCATACTTGGCACAGTTGTTGAATGTCATAACAAAACACGTCGTGCAAAATTTCGTGCCAATCGGATATGAATTGCGCACTCTAGAGGTTCAAGAAGTCAAGACCCAAGATCGGTTTATATGGCAGCTATATCAAAACATGGACCGATATGGCCCATTTACAATACCAACCGACCTACACTAATAAGAAGTATTTGTGCAAAATTTCAAGCGGCTAGCTTTACTCCTTCGGAAGTTAGCGTGCTTTCGACAGACAGACGGACGGACGGACGGACGGACGGACGGACGGACGGACGGACGGACAGACGGACGGACGGACGGACGGACGGACGGACGGACAGACGGACGGACAGACGGACGGACATGGCTAGATCGACATAAAATTTCACGACGATCAAGAATATATATACTTTATGGGGTCTCAGACGAATATTTCGAGTAGTTACAAACAGAATGACGAAATTAGTATACCCCCCATCTTATGGTGGAGGGTATAAAAATATCTGAAGGAAAACGAAACTCTAATTAAACATGGTAGTCGTTTGTTTGAAACCAACTATTCTCTAAAGCAGACCAAAGAATCACTAACACAAATAAAAAAGTTTATTTTTCAGAAGAAATAAAAAAAAACGCAAATAACAGCTTTAAAAGATTGGTAGCTCACAACAAGAGACCATCTGCGGAATTCTATGTAATTTGCAGTTCATAATTGTTTTTCTGGTTGTTAAAGAACTCTGGGCCAATAGGAGAAAAACCATTAGAAAGATTCTAAACAATGGAGTGATGCCAGAAATAAAATGGCTAACTTTTGCCTAAGGAAGTATCATTTAAATGTCAAGAAATACATAAATCAAGGACACATACCGTTCTTCTCAGTGGCCTATAAAGGCGCCTCTCTCTAGAGTACTCCCGAATTTCATGTACTGCTCTACATTTCATCGGACTAAGCGTATGGATCAATCTCAAATACTTTTTATACCCTCCACCATAAGATGGGGGGTATACTAATTTCGTCATTCTGTTTGTAACTACTCGAAATATTCGTCTGAGACCCCATAAAGTATATATATTCTTGATCGTCGTGAAATTTTATGTCGATCTAGCCATGTCCGTCCGTCTGTCCGTCCGTCCGTCCGTCCGTCCGTCCGTCCGTCCGTCCGTCCGTCTGTCTGTCGAAAGCACGCTAACTTCCGAAGGAGTAAATCTAGCCGCTTGAAATTTTGCACAAATACTTCATATTAGTGTAGGTCGGTTGGTATTGTAAATGGGCCATATCGGTCCATGTTTTGATATAGCTGCCATATAAACCGATCTTGGGTCTTGACTTCTTGAGCCTCTAGAGTACGCAATTTTTATCCGATTGGAATGAAATTTTGCACGACGTGTTTTGTTATGATATCCAACAACTGTGCCAAGTATAGTTTAAATCGGTCCATAACCTGATATAGCTGCCATATAAACCGATCTTGGGTCTTGACTTCTTGAGCCTCTAGCGTGCGCAATTCTTATCCGATCAGAATGAAATTTTGCACGACGTGTTTTGTTATTATATCCAACAACTGTGCCAAGTATGGTTTAAATCGGTCGATAACCTGATATAGCTGCCATATAAACCGATCTTGGGTCTTGACTTCTTGAGCCTCTAGAGTGCGCAATTCTTATCCGATTGGAATGAAATTTTGCACGACGTGTTTTGTTATGATATCCAACAACTGTGCCAAGTATAGTTCAAATCGGTCCATAACCTGATATAGCTGCCATATAAACCGATCTTGGGTCTTGACTTCTTGAGCCTCTAGAGTGCGCAATTCTTATCCGATTGAAATGAAATTTTGCATGACGTATTTTATTTTTACTTTCAACAACTGTGTCAAATAAGGTTCACATCGGTTCATAACCTGATATAGCTGCCATATAAACCGATCTGGGATCTTGACTTCTTGACCCCCAGAGGTCGCAATTATTATACGATATGCCTGAAATTTTGTACGACGGATCCTCTCATGACCATCAACAAACGTGTTTATTATGGTCTGAATTGGTCTATAGCCCGATACAGATCCCATATAAATCGCTTTCTCTATTTTACTTCGTGAGCCCCAATGGGCGCAATTCTTATACGAATTGGCTGAAATTTTACACAGGTCTCCAACATATAATTTAATTGTGGTCCGAACCGGACCATATTTTGATATCGTTTTAATAGCAGAGCAACTCTTTTCTTATATCCTTTTTTGCCTAAGAAGAGATTCCGGGAAAAGAACTCGACAAATGCGATCCATGGTGGAGGGTATATAAGATTCGGCCCGGCCGAACTTAGCACGCTTTTACTTGTTGTTATTAAACACTCCTAATTTCGTCATTCTGTTTGTAACTCCTCGAAATACTCATCTAAGAGCCATGTTCGTCCGTCCGTTTGTCTGTCGAAAGCACTCTAACTTTCGTAGGAGTAAAGCTAAGCGCTGAAATTTCACACAAATACTTCCTACTAGTGTAGGTCAGTTGGGATTGTAAATGGGCCATATCGGTCCATATTTTGATAAAGCTGCCAAAGAAACCGACCCGGGGCATAATTCTAATTCAATATGCCTGAAATTTTTCATGAAGTGTTTTGTTCTGATTGCCATCAACTGTACTAAGTATGGTTGAAATCAATCTATAACCTGATACAGCTGTCATATAAACCGATCTGGGGTCTTGACTTCTTGAGCTTCTAGAGGGCTCAATTTTTATCCGATTTGGCTGAAATTTCGCAAGACGTTTTTTATTGTTACTTTCAACAACTATGTCAAATAAAGTACAAGTCGGTTCATAACCTGATATAGCTGCCATATAAACCGATCTGGGATCTTGACTTCTTGAGCCTCTAGAGGTCGCAATTATTATCCGATTTGCCTGAAATTTTGTACGATGGATTCTCTCATGACCATTAACATGTGTGTTTGTTATGGTCTGAATTGGTCTATAGGCCGATACAGCTCCCATATAAATCGATCTCTCTATTTTACTTCTGGGGCCCACAAAGGGCGCAAATCTTATTCGAATTGGCTGACATTTTACACAGGTCTCCAACATATAATTTAATTGTGGTCCAAACCGGACCATATCTTGATATCGCTCTAATAGCAGAGCAAATCTTTTCTTATATCCTTTTTTTTGCCTAAGAAGAGATGCCGGGAAAAGAACTCGACAAATGCGATCCATGGTGGAGGGTATATAAGATTCGGCCCGGCCGAACTTAGCACGCTTTTACTTGTTGTATCTAAAAAGTATTTGTGCAAAATTTCATGCCGTTACCTTTACTCCTTCGAAAGATACTGTGCTTTTGACAGACAGACTGACGGACGGATATGGCTAGATCGACTCAAAACGACATGACGATCAAGAATATATATACATTATGGGGTCTTAGACGCGTATTTCGAGGTGTTACAAACAGAATGACGAAATTGGTATACCCCCATCCTATAGGTATAACAAGCAAAAAGGCGTTAAGTTCGGCCAGGTCGAACATTGGATACCCACCACCTCGGGTATATATGTAAAACACCTTTCATCAAAATCAGGTGAAATTTGCATTCCGTATGTCACATAACAGTTATATCGAAATATGATCCGATTTGGACCAAGAACAAGTCATTGTTCAATTGTGTGTAACAAAATATTGTTCTTTTTAGTAGCTATATCTAAAAACAAACCGATCTGAACCATATATAACATGGATGTCGAAAAACCTAGCATAAGTCAATGTGTCAAATTTCAGTTAAATCGTATTATGAAAGCGCTTTTTTTGGGGCCAAGACTTTAAATCGAGATATCGGTCTATATGGCAGCTATATTCAAATCTGAACCGATTTGGGCCAAATTAAAGAAGAACGTCAAAGGGTCTAACACAACTCACTGTCCAAATTTTGGCGAAATCGGACAATAAATGCGCCTTTTACGGCCCCAAAACCTTATACCGAGAGATCGGTCTATATGCCATCTATATCCAAATCTAGACCGATTTAGACCAAATTTCAGAAATATGTCGAGGCGTTTAACCTTACTCACTATACCAAACTTCGGCGATATCGGACAATATATGCGCCTTTTATGGGCTCGAAACCTTAAATTGAGGGATCGTTCTATATGACAGCTATATCCAAATCTGGACCGATGTGGGTCAAACTGCAGAAATATGTCGAGGGGTTTAACCTAACTCACTGTCCCAAATTTCGGTGACATCGGACAATATATGGGCCTTTTATGGGCCCAAAACCTGAAATCGAGAGATCGGTCTACATCTATCCAAACCTAGACCAATCTGGACCAAATCGAACACAACTGGCTGTCCCAAGTTTCAGCAAATTCTGGTAATAAATATGGATTTTATGGGCCTAAGACCCTAAATCGGCGGATCGGTCTATAAGGCAGCTATATCCAAATCTGGACAGATCTGGGCCAAATTAACGAAGGAAGTCGAATCCCAAATTTCAGCAAAATCGGATAATAAATGTGGCTTTTATGGCCTTAGACCCTATATCGGCGTATCGGTCTATATGGGGGCTATACCAAGATATAGTCCGATATAGCCCATCTTTGAACTTAACCTGCTTATGGACAAAAAAAGAATCTGTGCAAAGTTTCAACCCAATATATCTTTTTTTAAAGACTGTAGCGTGATTTCATCAGACAGACGGACGGATATGGCTAGATCGTCTTAGATTTTTACGCTGATCAAAAGTATTTATACTTTATATACTTTATATGTATAATAAAGAAGTCATTGTGTAAAAATTCAGCCAATTCAAATATGAATTACGTCTTTTAAGGGCTCAAGATGTAAAATAGAGTGAGCAATATTAGGCCTCTCGGCGTACTTGTTCATTACTGCTCAGACCGGTCTATATATGGATATAGGTGTCATATAAGCCGATCTCTCGATTTGTATCCGATTTCGCTGGAATTTGGAACAGTTTGTTGTGGTAGGTAGGATATCCATGTTTTATATGGCCCAGTTCGGTTCAGATTTGGATATAGCTGCCATATAGACCGATCTCTTGATTAAAAGTCTATGGCCCATAAAAAGTGAATTTATTGACATATTTCGCTGAAATTAAGTAGAATGTGCTATGTTAGGCTCCTCGATATCCCAGTTCAATACGGTCCAGATTTAAATATAGCTGCCATATATACCGAACTTCCGATTTAAGGTTTTGGGCCCATAAAAGGTGAATTTATTAATCGATTATAAATATTTTTCAAGTCTGTATTCAGCTATCTGCCTGCCTGTCGACTTCGGCCGGTATTCCGTCAAGACCTTAGGCTTTCCTGCTCTGAAAGCTGCTAGCTGCATTCCTTAGCGCCTCTATCGGTTTATGTTGTCAGTAGGCTCTTCAGCAAATTCATGTCTTCTTTACTTTACTTTACTTAATTTAATTGACTATGCCAGGTTATTTGTTCCACCGAACGTAGAATAGCGTTCCAAGCGCCTCGATCTTCTGCGCTCATTCTAAAATCTCTGACACAAAGTTTCGACGTGTCTCCCACCACTTTTGGTCTTCCCGGTTTGCGTGTACCACATCAGTTAATCTCTTCAACGGTCGTGATAGGGGAAGAGAGTGAAAACTATGTTTTCCATTGTTCTATGTTTTCCATGGTTCTATGTTTTCCATTGTTCTATGTTTTCCATTGTTCTATGTTTTCCATCATTATTTTTTTCCGAGGCCCCAAGGGTTTCGGTTTCTGTCTTCTCCTAATTTCTCCACTTTTGTTTTTTACTCGTTTCTATTACGGCAACGAGTGACTTTTTTTGTCTCCTTGAAAAGAGCGTCTTCTGCCTAAGCCTTGCTTCTGCAGCGAGTTCTTGTATACCTGGGTCTTAGTTTAATGCAGTTGCTTCTTTGCTTAGCTATACCATCATTCCACCATTGTGCTACGGTTATATTTCCCTGCGGTATTTTGAGTCTTGGCGTAGGTTTGTTACATCCCCTCACTATGAGGCCCATCATTCTTTTCACTGTCGACAGAATGTTTAGTACATGCTCCGACGTCTGAGCTTGTCGATCAATGAATTGATCTGGGGCCCTATAAAGTGTATATTTTATTGATCGTCTTGACATTTTTAATCGATCTAGTCATATCCATCCGTCCACCCGTCTGCGGACCCATGTCCAAACTGAAACGTTAGTAGACGACATGGGAGTGAGAGTAGAGACAATGGAGGCTTTTGTTGAGGCTTTTGTTGAAAACGCATTTTCCCCATGATACGAAGAGACTCACGGGAACATCGGAATCTTGGAACAATGAGGTTGGTCGATGTCTTATCATTACGGAATTTATGGTAAAGGAAGTCTTGAGGAACTTCAAACCATATAAGTCCCCCTGACCTGATAGAATATTTCCGGATTTTTGGCAGAAGGAGGTCGACTATCTGGCGCCTTAACTGGCCACTATTTTCATATACTATGAAAGCCTGGCAGCAGGCAATGGTGGTATTATGGTGGATTAATTATGGGTCTTGTTGCATAAATCTGAGGGAGAACGTGGCACAAGACACTCCACAGGGGGGAATTTTATCGCTACTCCTATGGGTGACCACCAAATAAGAGTTGTTATGGAAGCTGAGTGAGGAGGCATTTAAACCCGTCTGCTTCGATCGTGATGTTATAATACTTCTAAGATGTAAGGAAACGAATCAGCTTTGCAGAAGGGCCGAAATGGGCTTGCAGATGACATACTACTGTGCTAGACCCAAAGTTCTCAATTGTTAGCCAAAAAAGACTGAAATATGCCTGTTCACGAGAAAGACGAAAGTGGGCCAATTTAACGCACCACATTTCCTCAATAAGACGATTTTGATTTATGGCAAGGTCAAATACTTAGGTGTGATCTTGGAAAGAAAAATTAATTAAAAGTATCATATTCAGGAGCGTACCGAGAAGGCTCATTGATGTTGGTCTCTATATGGAAGGGCCATAGGCTTGAAATGGGGCCTGAATCCGAGGATAGTCCACTGGCTTTACAGGAGCGTGATAAGACCGATAATTACTTGCACCTCAGTAGTTTGGTGGACTGCGATAGAGAAAAAGAGCAACGTAATGATTATACAAAAGGTTCAATAACATGTTGTTTTGCCATAAGCGGATCGATGAGGACCACACATACCAGGGCACTGGAGACTATTCTAGATATCCGACCCATTAACATACAGATTATGTGTGAGATGGCCACTGCGGCAATGAGATGGATGGTGATGGAATGGATTGAGGATAGGTATAATGGAGGCAACGATAGGAAACCCGGATGGATTTGAAGAGGTTTCCGATCGGATACCTGAGATAACACTTGAGGTCGAGTGCGAGACACTGCTGCCAGAGGCACAGTATTGGATTGACGGAACTCTGGTGTTGCCATCTGGTAAATAATGCTAAACAAAAGGATGAAAGCTAAAGGACAAAGTGGTCGCGGTGATCTTCATTGGGAACCCAGAGACTGGGATCTGTTTTCGACTGCCTTATCGTAATACGATCCTGCAGGCAGAGATCCGGGCGAACCGGAATGCGTAAGGTAGTGTGGTGTTAATGCGAGGACGTCGCGCACGATCCGCTTCGTTTGGGTGCCCGGTCATAGCAGAGTAAAGAGGAATGAAAGAGCAGAAGATTTCACAGTGAAGGTCAGAGGTCTGCCGTCAATGTGGTTTAGCGTTTCCAAACATCCCATTACGGAACAAATCAGTGAGAAACTGACTTCTAAAAATATCAATTAAGTGGCGCCCGATTCAAAATTAAACTCATTGATAAAGGAACCTAATGCTTTATGCCGAGTTTGAACGGCTTGTCATTGACAAGTGACACCTCTTTGTTGAGCAGTTGTACATCGCTGAAATACTCACAAATGTTGCCAGCATTTGGTGAGGGGATAACCAAAGCTGAAAAATGTTTTAAGGCTTTCTCGTCGGCGGGATTTGAAACCGAGTGTTTGGAATCGATTGGCGGACACGCTAACTAATGCATCACTGTGGCTGGCGACAGCCGTCAATAAACTTGGATAACACGAAGTCTTTTGGGTCGACGCAGTCCGAGTTAAGGGCATGGGCGACAAACGTAAAACTGTGGAACATCGAAACGGTCGGTTGGAGGGCCAAAATCGTATGGGATGAAACGGAAGGAGGTCAGTATAGCTTTCGGTACCAAACGGGTCACTTATGACTATTAGCTCACTTACGTAACACGGTGCGGCGAGTGATAGCATGTGTAGGGTATGTGGGGAAGATGATAAGACGTTGGAGCATTTCCTAAGTCATTGACGAAAGCCGGTGGCTAACAGTACATAGGAGAGGACACAGTACTAGACATGAAACAATTTAGGGGAGTGGTATGGAAAACATTTAAGGTTTTTTCAAGTAGCACGGAATTCCTAACTTAGATTATCTTTCTCGAACTTACTTTTTATACCCACCACCGTAGGTATACTCATTTAGTCATTCCGTTTGCAACACATCGAAATATCAATTTCTGACCCTACAAAGTATATATATTTCGGATTGTCGTAAAATTCTAAGACGGTTTAACGATGTCCATGTGTCTGTCCGTCTATCCACCTGTCCCTCTGTCCGTTCGTCTGTTGTAATCACTCTAGAGCGTTCAAAAATTGAGATATTGAGCTGAAATTGGCAAATATACGTAAATTTGATGCACGCTGGTAAGTTCGTAAGGTAAGTTCGTGAACGGGCCAAATCGGACCAAATTTGGCTATAGCGGCTATATAGACCGATTTTCCGATTAAGGGTCTAATGTCCATAAATGCTTTAGGGCTTCCCGACAATTGAACCAAATATTGCTCAGATCGACTATATTTAGATATAGCTGTCATATAGACCGATCAGCCGATAAGGGGACTGAAGCCCATAAAAGCTTTATTTATTACCTGATTTCGCTTTGAAAACAGTGAGTTTTTCTGAGCCTCACTATATCCGACCTTAATATGGTTCAGATCAGATTATTTTTGGATATATCTGCCAAAAACACCAATTTTTTTATTCTACAAAATCGAATAGTGACATATATATTGGACCACTCAATGTCCGTGCCGAATTTCGGTGCATAAGTTTTCCAATTTTCATTGGATTGTGACAAAAGGGGGTTTACCCGAGGGGTGGGTATCCAAAGTTCGGCCCGGCCGAACTTAATGTCTTTTAAGTTGTTTAGTATTATGAGCGTCCATAACGGCATTGGGCAGATTGATTTCTTACCTAACCTAAGGGCTCAAGAAGTCAAATAAGAAGATCTGAACCGATATGGTCCATTTGCAATGTCCCACGATTTACATAAACACAAAGCTTCTGTGCCAAATTTCAAGCAGTTATGTTTATTCATTCGACGGCTATCCTTATTTCCACAGACGGACGGATCTCTAGACGGTCGGACGGACGGACATGGCACGGCTATATAGATTTTATAGGGTCTCAGATCAATACTTCGTGGTCTTACAAAAGGAAGGCCACCGTGATATAGTTGCCATATAAACCGATCTGGGGTCTTGACTTCATGAGCCTCTAAAGGAAGCAATTATTATCCGATTTGGCTGAAATTTTGCAAGAGGTGTTTTTTTATGACTTTAAATGACTGTGCTAAGAATAGTTTAAGTCGGACCATAAACCTGATATAGCTGCCATATATACCGATCTTGGGTCTTGACTTCTTAAGCAACTAGAGGGCGCAATTATTGTCCAATTTAGCTGAAATTTTGTTTAACGCCTTCTGTCATGACCTTTAACATACGTATCGAAAATGGCATGAATCGCTTTATAGCCTAATGCAGCTCCCCTATAAACCGGTCTCCGTATTATACTTCTTCAACCCCTAAGTTCTTACTAGATTTGGCTGAAATTTTACACAATGACTTCTACTATGATCTCCAATATTCAGTTCAATTATAATTCGAAGTGAATCATAACTTGATATTGTTCCAATAATATAGCAATTATTTTCTTTTATCCTTTGTTTGCCTAAAAGAGCTCAAAAAATGCGATCCATGGTGGAGGGTATATAAGATTCGGCCCGGCCGAACTTAGCACGCTTTTACTTGTCCGAGGTTACTTTTAAGTTTTTTATCCGGTTACTGGCTTAGGAGTATATCTATAGTGGAATGGGGCAGATTAATATGTGCACCCTCTTATTAACCTAACCTTAGAAATCGAAGATAATAATAATAACAAGTAAAAGCGTGCTAAGTTCGCCGGGCCGAATCTTATATACCCTCCACCATGGATCGCATATGTCGAGTTCTTTTCCCGGCATCTCTTCTTAGGCAAAAAAGGATATAAGAAAAGATTTGCTCTGCTAATAGAGCGATATCAAGATATGGTCCGGTTTGGACCACAATTAAATTATATGTTGGAGACCTGTGTAAAATGGCAGCCAATTCGAATAAGAATTGCGCCCTTTGTGGGCTCAAGAAGTAAAATAGAGAGATCGATTTATATGGGAGCTATATCAGGCTATAAACCGATTCAGACCATAATAAACACGTATGTTAATGGTCATGAGAGAATCCGTCGTACAAAATTTCAGGCAAATCGGATAATAATGGCGACCTCTGGAGGCTCAACAAGTCAAGATCCCAGATCGGTTTATATGGCAGCTATATCAGGTTATGAACCGATTTGAACCATATTTGGCACAGTTGTTGGATATCATAACAAAATACTACGTGCCAAAATTCATTCAAATTGGATAATATTTGCGCCCTCTAGAAGCTCAAGAAGTCAAGATCCAAGATCGGTTTATATGACAGCTTATATCAGGTTATGGACCGATTTGAACCATACTTGGCACAGTTGTTGAATATAGTAACAAAACACGTCGTGCAAAATTTCATTCCAATCGGATAAGAATTGCGCACTCAAGAGGCTCAAGAAATCAAGACCCAAGATCGGTTTATATGGCAGCTATATCAGGTTATGGACCGATTTGAACCATACTTGGCACAGTTGTTGGATGTCACAACAAAACACGTCGTGCAAAATTTCATCCCAATTACGGATAAGAGTTGCGCACTCTAGAGGCTCAAGAAATCAAGACCCCAGATCGGTGTATATGGCAGCTATATCAGGTTATCGACCGATTTGAACCATACTTGGAACACTTGTTGGATATAATAACAAAATACGTCGTGCAAAATTTCAATCCAATCGGATAAGAATTGCGCACTCTAGAGGCTCAAGAAGTCAAGACCCAAGATCGGTTTATATGGCAGCTATATCAGGTTATGGACCGATTTGAACCATACTTGGCACAGTTGTTGGATGTCATAGCAAAACACGTCGTGCAAAATTTCATCCCAATCGGATAAGAATTGCGCACTCTAGAGGCTCAAGAAGTCAAGTCCCAAGATCGGTTTATATGGCAGCTATATCAAAACATGGACCGATATGGCCCATTTACAATACCAACCGACCTACACTAATAAGAAGTATTCGTGCAAAATTTCAAGCGCCTAGCTTTACTCGTTCGGAAGTTAGCGTGCTTTCGACAGACAGACGGACGGACGGACGGACGGACGGACGGACGGACGGACGGACGGACAGACGGACGGACATGGCTAGATCGACATAAAATTTCACGACGATCAAGAATATATATACTTTATGGGGTCTCAGACGAATATTTCGAGTAGTTACAAACAGAATGACGAAATTAGTATACCCCCCATCTTATGGTGGAGGGTATAATAAAGTCTATATTAGCTTTAATATAAACGTTTTAAACTCATTTTAAACTTTAAACTGTTTTGTGGTAATGGCTTGTTATTGAAACTTTGCCCCAATTTCTGGAATGAAGCCTTAAACCTTGATTGCAATAACCTCTTGCAAAACTTAATAAACTTTATTAGGGGATAACGATCATGGTGGTGGAATTGCCTTTTGTTTTTAACGACACCTCTAGTTGTGATAATTCAAGGAAATTACCTGCTATTACCAATTTATTGTCCTTTTTGGTTGGTGTTGATGTCGGTGATGTTGTGATGGTTCTGCTGCTGCTACGTCTGTCGCTATTGTACCGGCCATTTGAGCAACCCAACACCAACCAGTAACTCCTCAAATTTAATTTAGGCACTACCTTCCGTTTTCAGCGGAAACTAAACACAGCTTCATTCACACTCCCCAATAAAACAACAACAAAGCAATTCCAACTTAATATTAAATTTAATTTCAGCTCGTTATCACACGAATAAAACGAACATGGCCGGCAACATGACTTTCATACAACACCTTTTGTTCACAATAACTAAAACCTAACAAGGAAATGGGGGTTTCACACAAAGTCCTGTGACACATACAACAGCAAATTGTTGTGTGTGCATGTCCTGGACTGGCACAAAGAACAATGGGACTCTCTGACTTGGCTTGTGTAATGTTCTGAATTGCTTAAGAAAACAACGGAAATTTGTTGGTACGCCATTAGAACTGAGCATAATTGGTTGCTGAATAAATTCCCCTCACTTTTGCTCAGACTCTAGTTCCCTCATGATTACGCACAAAAGGCGCTTGGAGGAGGCTCTTTCATTGAAGGAAACTCAATTTTTAAGTAAATAAATAAAAATCGGACATTATTGATTGAGATGCCAACAAACGCCAAGGCAATTTATGAATGTTTATTTAGTTCTTTTGACCAAGTTTTCTTATTTTTTCAGGAAGTTTTGCTTATCCCTCCCCAGCAATGTAGCACAGATGAACTAGAGTCGCACAGTACAACGAACTTGACATCATTTTATAGCTGAGAACGAAAGGCGTGCCGCAGTGCGACACCTCTTTGGAGAGAAGTTTTTATATGGCATAGTACTTCACAAATGTTGCTAGCTATGTACGGACGGACAGGCGGACGTCCGCCCCTATGTTGAAATCACGCTACAGTCTTTAAAAATAGAGATATTGAGCTGAAACTGTGCACAGATTCTTTTTTATACCCACCACCGAAGGATGGGGGTATATTCATTTTGTCATTCCGTTTGCAACACATCGAAATATCCATTTCCGACCCTATAAAGTATATGTTGTATATTCTTGATCAGCGTAAAAATCTAAGACCATCTAGACATGTCCGTCCGTCTGTCTGTTGAAATCACGCTACAGTCTTTAAAAATAGAGATATTGAGCTGAAATTTTGCACAGATTCTTTTTTTTGTCCATAATCAGGTTAAGTTCGAAGATGGGCTATATCGGACTATATCTTGATATAGCCCCCATATAGACCGATCCGCCGATTTAGGGTCTTAGGCCCATAAAAGCCACATTTATTATCCGATTTGGTTGAAATTTGGGACAGTGAGTTGTGGTAGGCCCTTCGACATCCTTTGTCAATTTGGCTCAGATTGGTCCAGATTTGGATATAGCTGCCATATAGACCGATTCTCCGGTTTAGGGTCTTAGGCCCACAAAAGCCACATTTATTATCTGAATTTGATAAAATTCGGGGCAGTGAATTGTGTAAGGCCCATTGACATCCTTCGTTAATTTGGCTCAGATCGGTCCAGATTTGGATATAGCTGCCATATAGATCGATCCTCCGATTTATGGTTTAAGGCCCATAATAGCCACATTCATTATCTGATTTTGCTGAAATTTGGGACAGTGAGATGTGTTAGGCCTTTTGACATCTTTCTTCAATTTGGTTCAGATCGGTTCAGATTTAGATATAGCTGCCATTTAGACCGATTTCTTGATTTATGGTTTTGGGCCCATAAAATGCTCATTTATTGTCCGATGACGCCGAAATTTGGGACAGTGAGTTATGTTAAGCCCCTTGACATACTTCTGCAATATCGCACAGATCGGTCCAGATTTAGATATAGCTGCCATATAGACCGATATCTAGGTTTTAGGTTTTGGGGCCATAAAAGACGCATTTATTGTCCGATGTCGCTGAAATTTGAGACAGTGAGTTTGGTTAGGCTCGTCGACGTCCTTCCTTAATTTTGCCCAGATCGGTCCAGATTTGAATATAGCTGCCATATAGACCGATCTCTCGACTTAAGGTTTTGGGCCCATAAAAGCGACATTAATTGTCCGATTTCGCTGAAATTTGGGACAGAGCTTTGTGTTAGGCTCTTTGACATTTTTATGCAACTTGGCCCAAATCGGTCCCGATTTGGATATAGCTGTCATGTAGACCGATATCTCGATTTAATATCTTGGCCCCATAAAAGGCGCATTTATAATCCGATTTCACTGAAATTTGGCACAGTGACTTATGTTAGGCTTTTCGACATCAATGTCGTATATAGTTCAAATCGGTTTATTTTTAGATATAGCTAATGTACTTATTAGTATTTGGTCTAAATCCGAACATATTTGGATATAACTGATATGGGACATAAGGTATAAAATTTTCACCGAATTTTGATGAAATGTGGTTTACATATATACCCGAGGTGGTGGGTATCCAAAGTTCGGCCCGGCCGAACTTAACGCCTTTTTACTTGTTTTTTTTTTTTGCCCATAAGCAGGTTAAGTTCGAAGATGGGCTATATCGGACTATATCTTCATATAGCCCCCGTATAGACCGATCCGCCGATTTAGGGCCTTCGGTCCACAAAAGCCACATTTATTAACCGATTTTGAAATTTGGGACAGTGGGTTGTGTTTAGATACTTTACATGTTTCATCAATTTGGCCCAGATCGGTCCAGATTTTGATATAGCTGCCAAATAAACCGATCCGCCGATTTAGGGTCTTAGGCCCATAAAAGGCGCATTTGGGACAGCGAGTTATGTTAGGCCCTTCGACATCCTTCGTTAATTTGGCCCAAATCGGTCCAGATTTGGATATAGCTGCCGTATAGACCGATCTTTCGATTTAAAGTTTTTGGCCCATAAAGGCCCATTTATTGTCCTATGTCCTATTGTTAGGCCCCTAACAGCCACATTTATTATCCGATTTTGCTGAAATTTTGGACAGTGAGTTGTGTTAGGTTCTCCGAAATTTTTTTGTAATTGGTCCGAGGTTCAGATTTGAATAAATCAGCCATATAGACCGATATCTCGATTTAAGGTTTGGTCTCATAAAAAGAGAATTTATTGGTCGATGTTGTCGAAGTTTGGGACAGTGAGTTGTGTTTGCCCCTTCGACATCCCTCTTCAGTTTAGTCCAGAACGGTTCAGATTTGAATATAGCTGCCATATAGACCGGTCTCTCGATTTAAAGTCTTGGCCCAATAAAAGGGGCATTAATAGTCCGATTTCGCTAAAATTAGACACAGTGACTTATATTAGTCTTATGATCGACATCCGTGTCTTATGGGCTTCCGATCGGTCTAAATTTGGATATAGCTACCAAAAAAACCAATATTTCTACAAAATTGAACAGTGATTTTTACTTATAAGACCTCTCAATATCCGTGTCGAATATGGTCCAAATCGGACTAATTTCGATGTAGCTGCTATAGGAAAATTAATTATGCATTTTTCACCCGATTATGACAAAATGTGGTTTACATATATACCCAGGGTGGTTGGTATCCAAAGTTTGGCCCGGCCAAACTTAACGCCTTATTACTTTTTATACCCACCACCATAGGATGGGTATAAAACGCCATGAAGTATACAAATTCTGGATTCTCTCGACATTCTGATTCGATCTAGCCATCCGTCCGTCCGTCTGTCTGTCGAAATCACGATAGAGGTCGAACGCGTTAAACTACCCTCTTGAAATTTTGCACAGAATCTTTGTATTGATGTAGGTCGTTGGGGCCTGCAAATTGGATATATTGGTCCAGATTTGGTTATCGCTCCCATATAAACCAATCTCCCGTTTTGAGTTCCTGAGCTCCTGGAAGCCGCAATTTTTGTCCGATTTGGCTGAAATTTTGCATGTAGTGTTTCGTTATGACTTCCAGTATCTGTGTCAAGTGAGGTCTAAATCGGTCTATAACCTGATCATTTCAGTTAAATCGGACGAGAATTGCGCCTTCTAGAGGCTGAAGAAGTCTACCCCCAGATCGGTTTATAGGCAGCTATATCAAAACATGGACCGATTTAAACCATACTTAGCGTACTTGTCGGAAGTGCTACCAAAACACCTCGTACAAAATTTCAATAAAATCGGACGAGAATGGCGCCCTCTAGATGCTGAAGAAATCAAGACCCAAAATCGGTTTATATGGCAGCTATATCAAAACATGAACCGATGTAAACCATACTTAGCGTAGTTGTTGGAAGTGCTACCAAAACACTACGTGCACTACGGTTTATACGGCAGCTATATCAAAACATGGACCGATTTGGCCCATTTACAATACCAACCGACCCACACTAATAAAAAGTATATGTGGAAAATTTCGATGTGTTGCAAACGGAATGACAAAATCAATATACCCCCAATCCTTCAGTGGTGGGTATATAAACTGCAAACGCAACAGATAGCAACGCAATTCTGTACTCGATTGGCCCAACTACTTGTTGAAAGCACTACTTGCCCCATGATGAAAAGTCACAATTGCAAACTATAGTCCACTCCATGGAAGATGCCGCAAACTCCGTACTTGGGTACCAGAAGCCTCCCCAAGAAAGCCATGGTATGACCAAGAGTGTCGAAATGCTACTCCAGCCAAGAATGCGGCATACAGAGCAATCCAGTAATCAAAGGCAACACCCGGGCAGAGGGAGAGGAATCTGAAGAAACGGAAAAAAGAAAAACACATTTTGGCAAAAAGAAGAGGGAAATCGAAAGATGTGAGTGTGAGCGAACTGAGATGTAGAGTAGTCAGAATGAAGTCCGGAAAATTTACCAAATAAACAAACATACAACGATGTATTTAACACAGACACAACCTTCTTCATAGACAAAGAAAGAAATCTGGTTAATGTGTTTAGGATACGAAAACAAATTTTTTTTCCAGCTGCTAGTATCCAATAGAGGCGTCGACGAGGATTCCCCAGAACAAATGCCTATCGCCTAGTCAAAACTAGGTCCAAGTGGTTGTAACCAGCTAAAAAACAACAAGTAAGAGCGTGCTAAGTTCGGCCGGGTCGAATCTTATATACCCTCCACCATGGATCGCATTTGTCGAGTTCTTTGCGCTGCATCTCTTTGTAGGCAAACAAAGAATATTGAATATGAGCTGTTTTGCTATTGGAGCTATATCAAGTTATAGACCGATTCGGACCATGAATGCTGAACATTGTAGAAGTCATTGTGTTATATTTCAGTCCATTCGGATAAGAATTGCGCCTTGTAGGGGCTCAAGAAGCAAAATCGGAAGATCGGTTTATATGGGAGCTGTATCAAGTTATAGATCGATTCAGACCATATTAGGCACGAATGTTGAAGGCCATGAGAGAAGCCGTTGTACAAAATATCTGCCAAGTCGGATGAGAAGTGCGCCCTCTAAAGGATCGAGAAGTTAAGATCCCAGATGGGTTTATATGGCAGCTTTATCAGGTTCTATACCGATTTAAGCCGTACTTAGCACAGTTATTGGAAATTATACAAAAAAACACCACGTTTAAATTTTCAGTCAAATCGAACAAGAATTGCGTCCTCTAGAGGCTCAAGAAGTCAATACCCAAGATCGGTTTATATGGCAGCTATATCAAAACATGGACCGATATGACTTATTTACAATCCCAACCGACTTACACTAATAAGAAGTATTTGTGCAAAATTTCAAGCGGCTAGCTTTACTTCTTCGGAAGTTAGCGTGCTTTCGACAGACAGACGGACGGACGTACAGACGGATGGACATAGCTAGATCGATTAAAAATGACATGACGATCAAGAATATATATATACTTTATGGGGTCTTAGACGCATATATCGATGTGTTACAAACGGAATAACGAAATTTGTATACCCCCATCCTATGGTGGAGGGTATAACAAACCAGCAGTGGGCGAGCAGTTGCCAGCTGAACTATTTAAGACTGGAGATGAAAAGCCATTTAAGTAATTAATTCTCATTGGATAAACTAAAGCGCAAATTGCTAATTTACCAATCAGTGCTGTCCAATAAAAGCTGAATGATAAGAGTCTTCCTTTTTATTGACTAGTCCGAACGACTTGCCGCAGAGCGACACCACTTAGTGTAGAAGGTTATCAGGTTTATACCTGCTGTTTTAGCCACAATTTGTACCCAAGCGTTCAGGATCAAAGGCGGGCATGCTAACTTCTGAGCTGAGATGGACTCCTGATAAACTCTAGTACTAACTCATATTCATATTGCCTGCCAACTAAACCATTGGCTCTGAACATTGCTATCCATTGCTTTATTACTTTGTTACTTTAAATATGAACGTTGAAATGGGAATACTGTGCCCTCGAACCTTTAAAAGGTAGAAAGCGACGAGTGGCCATCTTGACTGTTACCATTCCAGACCAAAGGACTATTTTCATTTGGCCAATTTGTGAGGAGTGTTATTGTTGTTGTGTAGTGCACTCTCGTTATGCTTTGTATAATTTCCCGATACTTGAAGTTTTTCAAGGATTATTGTTATTCGCGAGCCACTGCCCTAAACTTTCATCTGTGTGTCGATATGTAGGTATGTGGTTGTGTATGTGTGTGTTTGTCAGAGTATCATGACGGCGATGGAAGCATTTATGGCTTTCTTTTGAATAAAATGAAAATAAAACAAAATATTTCAATGGCTGCCGTGGGTAAAGAAAAAAATCGTTTGTCGATGGCCTTTCAATTTTGAAATGCTAAGAAAAGCTTTTGTATTTAACTAGGGCATTTCGCCATAAAAGGCAACATCTCAAGTATTTAAACCATTGACTGTGGATTTATTCATTTCGGCATTTTGTTTGTAAAATTTCGAAATAATGAATTTCGAAAATAAAAAGACTTGCGATGGTTATAAGATCATTGAGCAATGACTGTCTGGCGGTCTCCAAGCCCAAGAGTTTTGATTTTGGCTTCATAATATTAAAGGCGCCCTCAATGTTCATCACAGGATGGGGCAGCAAGCTTACGACGGAGCGCATGGTGGGAGTTTTAAGCAAGCAGAACTATCGTTTCATAGTGGATATATAATCTTCCACAGGTAGGAGAGGTGGTAGGATCTCTCCTTCTGGTGGTCTTGACCAAGACTACATGACAAATTTTACTGAGACTAATTGTATGGCGTTCTTCGCGCCTTTTATGGGCCCAAAATCTAAGCTCGAGAGTGTTAGGCCGAAGACCCTAACACAACTCGCTGTTCCCAATTTCGGCGAAATCAAACAATAAATGCGACTTTTATGGCCCCAAAACTTTGAATCGAGAGATCGGTCTATATGGCAGCTATATCCAAATCTGGACCGATCTTTGTCATATTGGAGAAGTATGTCGGCGACATCGGACAATAAATGCACCTGTTATGGGCCCGAAACCTTAAATCGAAATATCGGTCTATATGGCAGCTATATCCAAATCTGGACCATTCTGGGCCAAATTGAAGAAAGATGTTGAAGGGCCTAACACAACTCACTGTCCCAAAATTTCAGCAAAATTGGATAAGAAATGTGGCTTTTATGGGCCTAAGACCCTAAATAGGCGGATCGGTCTATATGGGAACTATATCAAGATATAGTCCAATATAGCCCATTTTCGAACTTAACTTGCGTATGGTCTAAAAAGTATCTCTGCAAAATTTCAGCTCAATATCTCTATTTTTAAAGACTGTAGCGTGATTTCAACAGACAGACGGACGGACATTGCTAGATCGTCCTAGATTCTTATGCTGATCAAGAATATATTGTATATACTTTATAGGATCGGAAATGGATATTTCGATGTGTTGCAAACGGAGTGACAAAATACCCCCATCCTTCGGTGGTCAGTATAAAAATGGACTATATGTGACTATACCTTGATATCGCCCCCATATAGACAAATCTGCCGATTTAAAGTCTTAGGCCCATCAAAGATATTCTTATTATCCGATTTCGCTGAAATAGGGGACTGTGAGTTGTGTCAGGCCTCTCGACATCCTTGGTGAATACGGCCCAATTGGTCCAGATTTAAATATAGCTGCCATATAGACCGATTACTCGATTTAGGGTCTTGAACCCATAAAAGACGCATTTATTGTCCCATCTCGCCAACATTTGAGACAGTGAGCAATGTTAGGCCCCTGGAAATCCTAGTTCAATTTGGTTCAAATTGATCCTGATTTGGATACATAGATCGATCTTGGGATTTAAGGTCTTGGGTCCATAATGAGCGTATTTATTGTCAGATTTCGCAGAAATTTGGTATAGGGAGTTGTTTTGGGCTCCCCAATTTTCTTCTAGAAGACGGCCCAAATCGGTCTAGATTTGAAAATAGGTGTCATATAGGCTGATTTCTCTATTTAAGGTTTTAGGTTCATAGAGATGAACTTATTAACCAATTTTGTTGAAATGTGGCAAAATTGGTTGCGGTAGGCCCCTCGACATTCGAACCGATTATGGTGACTGCCATATAGACCAATCTCTGATTTTAAGGTTTTGGGCCAATAACAGTCGCATATATTGTCCGATTTCGCTGACATTTGGAATTGCTAGTTTTGTTGAGCTTCTCGATTTCCCTGTTTAACGTGCCCCAGATCGGTCCAGATTTGGATGTAGCTGCCAAATACGAGGGCTGCCTTTTATATTTCGTAATCAGAGAACACAAAAACAAATATTAATCATCGAAAATCTCTTTATAGGTTCTCAAAATATTCATCATTAAGATCTATACATTTCTCTATTTTTTTTTTTACGTACTTGAATAATAAGAAGTCATTCAGTGGCAAGTAAGGACTATGCGGATGACTCATCAAATCGATGTTTTGAGTGCTGAAAAGTGCTATTGTTTTGTATTTTTGGAGAATTTCTTTCAACCAATCGACGCGAGTCTCTTTCTGTAATATTGAATATAATGTAATATTGAATATATGCTGGTCCCACTAATACCTAAGGTTGTCTTCATCTCACGATAGGTCACATGACGATCTTTCAATATCAGTTAACGCACATTATCAATGGTTTTTGGAACAACAACTGATTTTGAACGACCTTCACGAAATTCGTCTTGGAGTAAACTACAACCTCGGTTGAATTCTCCATACAATCGATGAACACTCGTCCTTGATGGAGCTTCATTGCCAAACATTGATTTAAGTCCATCGGTGCATTGTCGTTTTGTTAATCCACGTCAAAAGTTGTAAAAAATAATCACACGAAAATGTTAACGATTTAACTCTATTTTTGGGCAAGATGAGTCTTTTAAGTTACTGTAAACAACGCAAATAGCGCTCGTATGTCAAAACGTTCTAAGAACGTATTACCTCACAAATGTCAAGCTTTATGATAGAGCTGTTAGTTGGCAGATTGCAACACAAGGGTTGCCCAGTCCCGAAATATAAAAGGCAACTTTCGTAAGTCCCTCTCCCGACAAAAGGTTTTAGGCCCACAAAATGTGAATTTATATCACGAAGTGTACAGCGTTCAGAGATACCACGTTTGGAAGAAAATGTTGTCATATATCGTAAAATAGCACCTTCAGGAAACATACAAGGGCGAGTTGAAAATGGTGGACTCTGGGCTTTGGAAGATCCTATAGTACACACCTATTAAAGATGAGGCAGAACAGTTCGATCAATTCCTATAAATAAGTCATTCTTCCTACAGCTCTTCATCATATACCCGCTCTGTAAGAATATGACTATATTGGCTGCCTTAATTTCTTCACATAATATAAACTATTGATAAATTACGTAAATTCTCATTAAGTGCGGAAATTAAATTACTTCAAACCCCGATGTGTTGATTTTTGGACAAAACTAAAGAAGTTTCTAGAAACGACAGAGACAAAACAATCTTGAGAAATGTATAGCACAACAGTTGTTGATAGATGCGTTGTGGTGTAAGTGGTCAATTATAGAAAATAAATTGAAAATTCCTTCACAAAACAAATATTTATGCTCATCCATATACGACATACAGCCATACAGATGTATGTACATACATACATACGTAAACAGATGTCAACACACTCCAAAAGCACTCCAAAAACATATCCTTATTCGCAAGATGTACGTGTCAATACGTTCTGACACGTACACACACAGCCACACAATCACAACCACACATTGACACGACTGCGTAAAGTAAAGTATATTTATTCTTTTTGGACAACAAATGTGCAATAATTACAAAATATTTTGCTGCCATTTCCAGTCCAGGCTTTGTTTATACTTATGGGGTGGTCAAATTATCACCCGCAAACATGTAAAATAAACCTACAGATATTCAGATATGTATCTATGTATGTATGTAGCATTATTTGCATCTGTTACCACAAAAAATGCCATGTACGAATACGGTATTTGTTGATGACAACACGAAATGTTGCAGCGAATATACGTACGCTGGCATGCGGTCATTTGAAATAAACTCAGAAAATAATCGTAGATCGAAATGAAACAAGTCAAGTGCTCATACGAAATGATTTCGATGGAGAAAAGAATTCCATCCTCTTCTTTACTCTGGGTGCGAAGGGAAATGTGTTTTACTTTGAAATCCATTTTAGTACTAAGGAATTTGAGAAGCGGGCTTCTGTTCCAGTCAAAAACAGCAAAGCAATAACCACTTTCAAGTTTTGATTAAAGCACCAAATCTAGTAGTTTTTACAAGCCCCTGAATTTGTGCCCATTTCCCATCCGTAGCCTTTCGGGCCTAACTTCGAAAATTTATCTTACCTTTCGCAAGACGCATTCCGACACATTTTAGTTTCTTTAGAATTTATAAGGAGTTTATAGTCTTATAAGCTCACTACCTGAACAGGGCCCGCTTCGCTGCGTCTTCTTTAACTCTCTAATATCTATTTTTAAAAGAAAGTAAATGCATTTTTAATAAAACTTAGAATGAACTTAAATCAAATATACTTTTTTTACACTTTTTTTCTAAAGCAAGCTAAAAGTAACAGCTGATAACTGACAGAAGAAAGAATGCAATTACAGAGTCACAAGCTGTGAAAAAATATGTCAACGCCGACTATATGAAAAATCCGCAATTACTTTTTGGGCATCCCAATATTTAGGGTGGGTACACTTCTCTCTGAATGTGGATATCGTACTACTGTAGCCTATGTCCACCTCAGACGCTGAACGCCCGCGTTCGAATCCTGGCGGAACTTCGGACAAAATTTAAAGCGGTGGTTATCCCCTCTTAATGCTGGCGACATTTGCGAGGCACCATTCCTTGCATGGTCATGTAAAAAATTCTCCCCAAAGAGATGCGGCACACCGTACAGACTCGGCTTGGTCCCATATTTGGATACCAACACACCCAAATGCCTTTTATTTAAGCCCCATATTCCCATGGTCAGTAAATAAGTCCTGTTTGGGGGGAGTTTTTTGGGGAAGGGACCCCCAGAAACGTGGTCCCACATTTGGATATCACATTCGTATTCTACTCGCAAATACATTTCATTTGAGTCCCATATTGCCATGGTCAGTAAATATATCCGATTAAGGGGTGTTTTTGGGGGTTGGGGTGGTCCCCTAACACTTGATCCGACATTTGGATATCAGATACGTTTTCTTATCCTAAATACCTTTCATTTGAGTCCCATATTGTTGTGATTGGTCTAAATATATGTTTGGTGGGTCTGAGGGTGGGGCGGCCCCCCTAGGTACCCCATCCAAAATTTGGATATCAAATTTTTATTTTTAGGGTACTATATGAGAGCACACAAAATTTCGCTTAAAGCGCACGATCCACCTCGGAGATCTGGCGTTTTTGAAAATTGTGGTAAGGGGGAGGGTTTTATTTTCTCCCACTGTGCATCGCCGTAAGTCTCATAGCCGATGTTGCTGGCCCACACTTAATTATGGGGCGGATATTTAGAATTGTCTCTAGTACCATAGTAGGCGTGGTTCACATCGTCCCACCCGTGCAAAGAAGACAGACACTTTTTCTCCATCGCCGTCTACCAAACTACTCAGGCGTAAGTAAGTATTGATCCTAAAACACCTCTGTAGAGCCAGTGGTTTATCCTCGGATGCAGGCTCCATTTCGAGCCTACGGACCGTCTAAATTGTGCCCAACATCTGGGAGCTTTCTCGGTACGCTTCTGAATGTAACACTTCCAATTAGGTTTCCTGTCCAAGATCACTCCTAAGTATTTGACATTGTCAGATATCGAAATCATTATATAGACAACAAGTAAAAAGGCGTTAAGTTCGGCCGGGCCGAACTTTGGATACCCACCACCTCGGGTATATATGTAAACCACCTTTCATCAAAATTCGGTGAAAATTTCATACCTTATGACCCATATCAGTTATATCAAAACATGTTCCGATTTGGACCAAATACTAATAAGTACAGTAGCTATATCTAAAAATTAACCGATCTGAACCATATACGACACGGATGTTGAAAAGCCTAACATAAGTTACTATGTAAAATTTCAGTGAAATTGGATTATAAATGCGCTTTTTATGGGGCAAAGACTTTAAATCGAGAGATCGGTCTACATGGCAGCTATATTCAAATCTGGATCGATCTGGGCAAAATTGAAGAAGGACGTCGAAGAGCCTAACTAAACTCACTGTCTCAAATTTCAGCGACATCGGACAATAAATGCGTCTTTATGGCCCCAAAACCTAAAGCCTAGATATCGGTCTATATGGCAGCTATATCTAAATTTGGACCGATCTGTGCGATATTGCAGATGTATGTCAAGGAGCTTAACTTAACTCACTGTCCCAAATTTCGGCGACATGGACAATAAATGAGCATTTTATGGGCCCAAAACCTTAAATCAAGAAATCGGTCTATATAGCAGCTATATCCAAATCTGAACCGATCTGGGCCAAATTGAAAAAAGATGTCGAGGGGCCTAACGCAACTCACTGTCCCAAATTTCAGCAAAATCGGGTAATAAATGTGGCTTTTATGGGCCTAACACCATAAATCGGAGGATCGGTCTATATGGCAGCTATATCCAAATCTGAACCGATCTGAGCCAAATTGACAAAGGATGTCGAAGGGCCTAACACAACTCACTGTCCCGAATTTCAGTGGAATCGGATAAAAGATGTGGTTTTTATGGCCCTTAGACCCTAAATCGGTGGGTCGGTCTATATGGCAGCTATATCCAAATCTGAACCGATCTGAGCCAAATTGACGAAGGATGTTGAAGTGCCTAACAAAACTCACTGTCCCGAATTTCAGCAAAATCGGATAATAAATGTGGCTTTTATGGGCCTAAGACCCTAAATCGGCGGATCGGTCTATATGGGGGCTATATGAAGATATAGTCCGATATAGCCCATCTTCGAACTTAACCTGCTTATGGACAAAAAAAGAATCTGTGCAAAATTTCAGCTCAATATCTCAATTTTTAAAGACTGTAGCGTGATTTCAACAGACAGACGGACAGACGGACGGACATGCCTAGATCGTCTTAGATTTTTACGCTGATCAAGAATATATATACTTTATAGGGTCGGAAATGGATATTTCGATGTGTTGCAAACGGAATGACAAAATGAATATACCCCCATCCTTCGGTGGTGGGTATAAAAATTGTGACTTAAATTGGGCTTCGTTCATCTTCCTCGTGATCTGTCCAAGATCACACTAAAGTATTTGACCTTTGCAGATATAGAAATCGTTCTATTGACGAAACGTGGTACCTTAAATTGGGCTTCCTTCATCTTCTTCGCGAAGAGGCAGATTTCAGTCTTTTCTGGGTTAACATTGAGACCCCTAAGTGTCTAGACCAGTCGTATACCAGCTGGAACCCCCTTCTGCATAGCCGGTTCGGATCCTTACCCCTTAGAAGAACAGTAACACCGTCTGCATAGCAGACGGGTACAAATCCCTCCTCAGTCAGCATCATTCATTTAAATCATTCCGTTTGCAACACAACGAATTACCATTTCCGACCCTATAAAGTTTATATATTCTTGATCAGCGTAAAAATCTAAGACGATCTATACATGTCCGTCCGTCTGTCCGTCTGTCTGTTGAAATCACGCTACAGTCTTTAAAAATAGAGATATTGAGCTGGAACTTTGCACAGATTCTTTTTTGTCCATAAGCAGGTTAAGTTCGAAGATGGGCTATATCGGACTATATATTGATAAAGCCCCCATATAGACCGATCCGCCGATTTAGGGTCTTAGGCCAATAATGGCCACATTTATTATCCGATTTTGCTGAAATTTTGGACAGTCAGTTGTGTTAAGCCCTTCGACATCCTTCGTTAATTTGGCCCGGGTCGGTCCAGATTTGGATATAGCTGCCATATAGGCCGATGCTCTAGTTTAGGGTCTTAGACCCATAAAAGCCACATTTATTGTCCGATTTCGCTGAAATCTAGGACAGTGAGTTATGTTAGGCCCTTCGACATCCTCCGTTAATTTAGCCTAGATCGGTCCAGATTTGGATATAGTTGCTTAATAGACCGATTCTTCAATTTTGGGTCTTAGGGTCATAAAATACACATTTATTATTCGATTTCGCTTAAAATTGGGACAATGAATTGTCTTTGGCCCTTCGATATTTTTCTTTAATTTGACGCTAATCGGATCAGATTTAAATATAGCTGCCATTAGACCGATCCCTCGATTTAAAGTTTTGGGCCCATAAAAGGCACATTTATTATCCGATGTCGCCGAAATTTGGGACAGCGAGTTCAGTTAAGCCCCTTTACATACTTCTGCAATATGGCACAGATCGATCCAGATTTGGATATAGCTGCCATATAAACCGATCTCTCGGTTCAAGGTTTTGGGGTTATAAAAAAGCACATTTATTATCCGATGTCGCAGTTATATATGGGAGCTATATCTAACTCTGAACCGATTTTTATGAAATTTTGCATATATATGAAGAAGTGTAATAAAACACCTCATGCCAAATTTTTTAAAGATCGGACCAAAATTTTGGCTTCTACAGCTTTAAAAGGCCATATCGGATGAAAAATATATATGGGAGCCATATCTAAACCTGAACCGATTTTTATGAAACTTTTCACACATATGAGGACATTAAATAAAACGCCCCGTGCCAAATATTGTAAAGATCGGACCGAAATTGAGGCTTTTATGGCCTGAAAACGCCATATCGGATGAAAAATATATATGGGAGCTATATCTAAGTTTGAACCGATTTTGTTCAAAATCAAAAGCGTTTGTCCTTGGGCCAAAAAAGAAACCTGTGCGAAATTTCATGACAATCGGAGAATAAATGCGACCTATAACTTGATCATAAGAATACATGGACAGACAGACGGACCGACGGACAGACGGACATAGCTCAATCGAATCAGGAAGTGATTCTAAGCCTATCGGTATGCTTATCAATGGATCTAACTCTTCTCCTTCTAAGCGTTGCAAGCATATGCACAAAGTTATAATACCCTGTACCACAGTGGTGGTGTAGGGTACAAAAACTTGGCAACTGCTATGCATAGTAGAGAGAGAGAGAGAGAGAGATAGGGCCCAGATAAATTTAACTGGATTTTACTTCCTTTAAAATTTAAAAATAAGCCATGAATTGTGATGGTGTATTTCGAGTGTAGCCATAAATTAGAACGTGTTTTTGTGTGGGTATTGTTTATGACTACATTTTGTAAATGTGTGCTGTTTTGTGATTTCATTCTTCATTCACGTTCGTGTACACATAGATATAAAGACTATTTATACAGTGTGTTAGTGTGTATAAGAATGTCGTGTATATACAAACAATGTGTCCAAACGTGTTCGCACACACACACACACACGCACATATCTACAGATTTAAACATAATGTATATAAAAATTGTTACATTGAAACACATTCGTTTATTTAAACATAAATTTTTAGAGGAGGTTTGGATGCCAAAATACTGAGCATGGATGGCCAGAATTACAAAGCAGACATATGATTACATGAGAATATATAAGTAAATATAGCAGTGCGTTATACTTAAATACACTGGCATGCTCTCTCTCTCTCTCTCTTGCACACACACAATGAACAATTATCATGGTTTGGTATAAATATTTAATTGTGTTGGCTGCCATCCTCAAAATACAAAACACAAATGGCCAACCCAAGCGTATTAAGAAATTAACAAAATTTAATAAAACTTTTAGGTAAATTTATTCAAAAGCAAATTATGGACTTCGCTACAAATTGAGCTTGAAATGGATAGTTTTAGTTTGTAATTCTTCCTTAAATAGAGGATTTTAGGCATTCATTCATTCATTCATTTAGTTAAAATGATTACAAACGACCAAAAATGTTAACATATTCGGTTGACCTCAATAGCTTCATAACATTTCGGAATACTCGTTTAGTAACTTACCCTAGGCCCAAAGTGATACTTTTTGTGCTTTTGGAGGCTGAACATGAAATTGCGTTTTACCAAAAACCCTATTACTATGAATTAGTAATAGGGCAGAGCTTGCTTAGAAGGACTTATGCAACTAACACAATTAAGATTTACATAAAAAATTGCTTCAAATTATACTTGGGCTTGATGCCAAACGGCAAAGTAATTAGAAATTACTAGGATAGATCTGAAAGTACGAGTATGATTTGAAAATCAGTCCTTTTGACCAGAGTATTGTAATACAAACAAGTAAATGCGTGCCAAGTTCAGGCAAGTCGAATTTTGGGAACCCACCACTGGGGATTCTGCAAAAAAATTAATACAAAATAAATTTAGTTTAGGGGCATAAATTTGTTCTTCATACCAAACTACTGTCATACCAGCAAATATTAAAGCTTGATCGAGAGACTGGTTAACATGGGAACTATAACAGGCCAAATCGGACAAAACTTGAATATTAATAAGTCAAAACGAGAGACCGGTTTATATGAGACCTATGTCAGGTTATAGACTGATTTGGACTGTAATTGGCACAGTTCTTGGAAGTCGCATTAAAACACGGCGTACTAAATTTCAGCCATATCCGACAGAAATGGATGCACGCTGTGGTCACTGTTAAGTCACTCGCGAACCCCGGTAGATGGGATGACAGGACCTCAGTCACTTTTGTCGACGTAACCGTTACTGATCCGAAGAAATGCGCCAGGTTGTTTAACCGTCAATTTATTGTGCATCCCGAGAGTGACAGGGCAAGGAGGAGAGCCGTTCGACAGCCACCGAGAGTGACAGGGCAAGGAGGAGAACCATTCGCCGTATTCGTGGTCTCCGATCCGATGGACAGCCATCACAATTTACCGTGGGCGAAGTTACGAAAGTCTTCCGCGGCGCCAAATCATCCAAGGCATTGGGCCCCGACGAATTCTCTACACTGATGCTGAAGAATGTGTTTTTACCTGCAGTTGGGTACCCTACTACTGTCCTCAACCTATCATTGAACGCTCTTAAAATTCCCCATGCCTGGAAAGTGGGCAGAGTGATCCCGCTACTGAAGCCTGGAAACGACCCTGGAGTCGTACAGACCGATGTCCTTCTCTCACCGATAGCAAAGACGCTTGAGGCAGTACTCCTTCCCAGCCTCGTAGGAGGATTTTCATTCGCCGAGTATCAACATGGATTTCGAAGACTGCAGAGCACAACAACTGCTTTGCATGCCATCACCGCACCCATTTGCCGTGGCTTCAATCAGCCCATGCAATGTGAGAGGATGCTTCTCGTGGCACTGGACGTATCGAAGGCATTCGACACGGTCAGTCATGCCAAATTATTTGAGGACATCGCCAACACCTCCCTCAAGCTAGGCCTAAAACGCTGAGTCGCGAGTAATATGTGTGGTCGCCTGTCATTTGTGGGATTTAGGGATAGGAAATGGAATCACTGTAGAGTGAAACAGGGTGTTCCCCAAGGGGGGTGATATCTGCGGCACTGTTTAACATCTACCTATCCTCCACTCCACCCCCTCCAAACGGCATACAGGTCATATCATATGCGGAGGACTGTACGATCATGTCTTCAGGCTCCCCCACCCATTGTTGACATCTGCGATAGGTTGAACATCTACCTCAACGAACTTGTATCATATGTCACTGCAAGAAATCTGAAGATATCTGCCCCAAAAATCTTCAGCCACATTGTTCAGTACAAGCATGCGTGAAATGAATACCGAGCTAACTGTGATGGTGGATGGGGAAATGATTCCGATCATCAAGTGTCACAAAATACTTGGCGTCACATTTGATAGCTCTTAGGCATTTTCAATTTGCAAAGTAGAAACAAGGTCCTCAAGTCAATTGCCGGCAGTGTTTGGGGTGCAGACAAGAAACCTTGTTGACCACGTACAAAGCAATTGGCCGGTACGTGGTAAGTTATGCAGCGCCAGTGTGGTCTCGTCAGCTTTGTGACACGCAGTGACTAGTATTCAAATCTGTTAGAATGCCGCCCTCCGAACTGTGACGGCTGTCTCCTCAGTTCTCATGTGGACCACCTCTATCAGGAGGCAAAGATCCTACCAGTGGGAAGACATAACTACATGCTGTCTAAGCAATACCTTTTGGAATGTTATCGCAGAGATCAACCAAATCATCATCTTATGGATAGATATCCACCGCCTAGAAGCCTTAAGGTAGGTCTACATGATCTAGAGCGTGAGGTTAAGCACTACAAGAGATAACCTCTAGAACAAGCAGCATATCAAGCGGGTCTATGCAACATTCATGCAGGCACGGAAGCAGATGCGGTAAATAGCTACCGAATGAATGTAGTCCTTGGAGAACGACCGCCTCCCATTGCACCTGAAAAAATTGACCTCCCCCGGCAAACCAGAGTTGTTCTGGCTCAATTACGTTCCAGCAGATGCAGTCGCCTCAACTCCTACAGAGCAAGGATTGATGCCGCCGTGCAAGATGTATGTCCTGATTGTAACCAGGCACCACACGATACAAATCACCTGTTTAACTGCCCAGCTAGACCCAATCGACTCCGACCCAGATCCATGTGGGTGCAGTCCATCTGAGTTCCTGGATCTTGACACTCAACAGAATCAAGCAGACGAAATATAAAACGGAACAAACTGCTACAACAACAACAATATTGAGGCTTGTAAGGGCTCAAAAAGTCAAATCGGGAGATCGGTCCATATGGGAGCTATATCAGGCACAGTTGTTGGAAGTCTCGACGGAATACCACATGCAAAACTTCAGCCAAATCGGATAAAAATTTCGGCTTGACAACGTTGCCAATCACCACCCAGAATCAACCATAAATGCTCATAAGTCTACAACAGCACTGATGTAAACGAAATGTTCGCAACTATTCACAGCCGTTCACATTTTGACAACGTCTTGTGCACGAGTTTTTTCTTAGAGATTGCAAAAAGTTTTGTGTGACACTCAGATTTATCCCGTGGTTGTGTTTGTCCCTCTTCCGGTGTATACAATGTATACCATACATGTTTGTCTAGTGTCCACGTATACAGGGTGGCTGATGAAAGCCGCTACCAAAAAAAAATGTAATAACTTTTTTTCTATTTAATAATAATAATTTAATAATTAATTTAATTAATTAATTAATTAATTTAATTAATAATAATTTAATAATTAATTTAATAATTTAATTTAACATGAATAAAAGAAAAATGTATTCCATACACCGAAAAAAAAATGTAGCAATATTCATCATTGTAGCAATATTCATCAGCCACCCTGTATATCGTTCCATCACGCTTCTTGACAAGTAAAAGCGTGCTAGATTCGGCCGGGCCAAATCTTATATACCCTCCACCATGGATCGCATTTGTCAAGTTCTTTACCCGATATCTCTTTATAGGCAAACAAGTGATAGTGGATAAGAATTGCAATGCAATTGGAGCTATACCATGTTACGAATCGATCGGGGCCACACTTGGTTTGGCTATTGGAGACTGAAGTAGAAGTCATTGTGCAAAATTTCTGCCAAATAGGATAAGAATTGTGCTCTCTAGAGGCTCAAGAATTTAAGCTCCAGGATCAGTTTATATGGGAGCTGTTTCAGGTTATTGACCGATTTGAACCATACATGGCAAATTTGTTGGAAGTTAAAACAGATTACTTGAAACAAAATTTCAGCACAATATATTCTTCCATTATTTTAAATCAAATGAAAATCTGTTACGATTTAGATAAAGCTCCCATATTTATTTTCGTCCGATTTTGGCTAATACTGAAATAATTTTGTGATTTGTAATTTGATCCACATAAAATTTGCCACAAAGGTATCTATAATGACTCTTCTGATCACTGGTAAATTTCGTAGAACTCCGTTTAGATGTAGACATAGCTCCCATATATTTATATGTATGTTCCAAATATTGCTTTTAAGGCATTTACAAACGTCTTAATAAACCTAAATAAAATGTTGCACATCAAAAGGGTGATTTTTTAAGAGCTTTAGGAAGGGTTTTCAAAAAAAAAAAATTCATGAAATACCGAAAAATTTACGAAATGTTATATGAATCGAAAGTACCGTCCATAAAATATAATGCTTGACGATTACTTACTTTACTTTAAATGGCTATGACAGAATGACTTTCCAAGCGCCTCGATCTTCATCGCTCATTCTAAAATCTCCGACAATTTGTTTCAAGATGTCTTCCACCACTTCCATCGGGCTTTTGGTCTTCTCGGTTTACGTGTGCCACCGTGATTGCCTTCAAAAACTTCCTTGCTGGAGCTTCTTCATCCATTCAACAACAACATCCATTCATCCATTGACAACATGACCTAGCCAAAGAAGCCGTTGTATTTTGATGTGTGTAACTATGCTATCGTCGCGACGCAGCTAATACAGCGCGTGGTTCATACGACGCCTATATTCTCCATTAATTTTACGAAGAATCTTTCTCTCAAATAATCCAAGCGCTGCCTCATCTGCTTTCACAAGCACCCATGCCTCAGAACTATTTAACAACACGGGTGGTATCAGTGTCTTGTATAGTGTCATCTCTGTCTGTCGAGAGGTAAACTGCTTTCTTAGTCCAAAGTAGCATTTGTTTGCCAGTACTATTCGTCCCTTTATCTACGGTGGTGCCGAGGTAGATAAAGTTACCGACTGTCTCAAAGTTGTGGTTCCTAACATTCTCCATTTTCTTTATCTGCTCGGTTTTACAAAGCGTTTTGGGAGTTGAAACCATCCATTTCGTCTTATCTCCATTTACTGCCAGACCCATTTCCACTGACTCTCTTTGGATTCTTTCAAAGGCAGCTGTTACTACTTCCGGTGACCGAAGTTCAGCCGTTTTTGAGTCTATAAGGAACACACAAACAAACAAACACATACTGATTTTTATATCCACCACCGTAGGATAGGGGGTATATTCATTTAGTCATTCCGTTCGCAACACATCGAAATATCAATTTCCCACCCACAAAATATATAAATTTCGGACCGTCGTAAGAATCTAAGACGATTTAACGATGTCCGTGTGTGTGTCTGTCCGTCTGTTGTAATCACTTTAGAGCCTTCAAACATTGAGATATTGAGTTGAAATTTAGCACAGATACTTGTTTTTAATGCACGCTGGTTAAGTTCTTGATCGGACAAAATCGGACCATATTTGGATGTAGCTGCTATATAGACCGATTTTCCGATAAAGGGATTTTTTTTTTTGTTTAAATTTTAAGCAGTGAGTAGTTTAAGGCTTCCCGACAATTGACTCAAATATGGTTTGTATCGGACAATATTTAGATAAAGCTTCCATACAAAGCGATCTGCCGATAAAGGGTCTGATGCCCACAAAAGCTTTATTTTTTATCCGATTTCCCGAAATTTGAAATAAAAAATTCAACAGTGACTTATATTTATTAGACCACTCAATATCACTGCCGAATTTGGGTGCATAAGTTATCCAATTTTAACCAGATTGTGGCGAAAGGGGTTTTACATATACACCCGAGGTGGTGGGTATCCAAAGTTCGGAACTTAATGCCTTTTTATACACACCACCGAAGGATGGGGGTATATTCATTTTGTCATTCCATTTGCAACACATCGAAGTATCCATTTCCGACCCTATAAAGTATATATATTCTTGATCAGCGTAAAAATCTAAGACGATCTAGACATGTCCGTCCGTCTGTCCGTCTGTCTGTTGAAATCACGCTACAGCCTTTAAAAATAGAGATATTGAGCTCAAATTTTGCACAGATTCTTTTTTTGTCCATAAGCAGGTTAAGTTCGAAGATGGGCAATATCGGACTATATCTTAATATAGCCCCCATATAGACCGATCCTCCGATTAAGGGTCTAAGGCCCATAAAAGCCACATTTATAATCCGATTTCGCTGAAATTTGCGACAGTGAGTTTCGTTAGGCCATTCGACATCCTTCGTTAATTTGGAAAAGATCAGTTCAGATTTGGATATAGCTGCCATATAGACCGATCCTCCGATTTAGGGTCTTAGGCCCACAAAAGCCATATTTATTATCCAATTTTGATGAAATTCGGGACAGTGAATTGTGTTAAGCCCATCGACACCCTTCGTCAATTTGGCTCTGATGGGTTCAGATTTGGATATAGCTGCCATATAGACCGATCCTCCGATTTAGGGTCTTAGGCCCACAAAAGCCATATTTAATATCCGATTTTGCTGAAATTTGGGACAGGGACTTGTGTTGGGCTCTTCGACTTCCTTCGTTAATTTTGCCTAGATCGGTTCAGATTTGGATATAGCTGCCATATAGACCGATCCTCCGATTTCGGGTCTTAGGCCCACAAAAGCCATATTTATTATCTGATTTTGATGAAATTCGAGACAGTGAATTGTGTTAGGCCCTTCGACATCTTCGTCAATTTGGCTCAGATCGGTCCAGATTTGGATGTAGCCGCCATTCAGGCCGATCCTCCGATTTAGGGTCTTAAGCCCATAAAAGCCATATTTATTATCCGATTTTGCTGAAGTTTGGGACAGGGAGTTATCTTAGGCCCTTCGACATCTGTCTTCAATTTGGCCCAGATCGGTTCAGATTTGGATATAGCTGCTATATAGACCGATTTCCTGATTTAAGGTTTTGGGCCCATAAAATGCTCATTTATTGTCCGATGTCGCCGAAATTCGGGACAGTGAGTTTAATTAAGCCCCTAGACATACTTTTGCAATATCGCACAGATCAGTCTAGATTTGGATATAGCTGTCATATAGACCGATTTCAAGGTTTTAGGTTTTGGGGCCATAAAAGACGCATTTATTGTCTGATGTCGCTGAAATTTGAGACAGTGAGTTTAGTTAGACTCTTCGACGTCCTTCTTCAATTTTGCCCAGATCGGTCCAGATTTGAATATAGCTGCCATATACCGATCTCTGGATTTAAGGTTTAGGGCCCATAAAAGAGGCATTTATTGTCCGATTTCGCCGAAATTTGGGACAGTGCTTAGTGTTAGGCTCTTCGACATGTTTATGCAACTTGGCCCAAATCGGTCCAAATTTGGATATAGCTGCCATGTAGACCGACATCTTGATTTAAAGTCTTGGCCCCATAAAATTCGCATTTATAAACCGATATTACTGAAATTTGACAAAATCTTATGTTAGGCTTTTCGACATCCGTGTCGTATATAGTTCAGATCGGATTATTTTTAGATATATATACTGTACTTATTAGTATTTGGTCCAAATCGGAACATATTTTAATATAACTGATAGGGGATATGTCCATTTTGGGCACAATTTTGGAGTCGATCGACCACACGGGAACTGACCAAAATTTTGAAATAAATTTCATATTCTACTCCTAAAAACCTTTCGTTTGGGGCATCTTTGTGGGGTGGAGCGACCCGTCTGGGTCGTATTCTAATCTCGAGTGCCTTTCGCTTGAACCCACATTGTACCGATCTGCTCGCATGTCAGATTAGGGGTGGTTTTCAGGTCGGGCGGACCCTAAATGTTTATTTAAGTTTCGTATTCTACAATACTTTCAAGTATCGGTCCGACTCCTGGGGTCAAATATTTATATTGATTTCGTACTCTACTTTTTATACATCTTCCATTTGATCAATCAGTGAAAATATCCGTTTGGGTGGGTTTTGGGATAGGGTGGTTATCCTCCACTGTTATTTGGCCCCAAAGTTTTGTACCAATTTCATGTTTATGAGTTACCAAATTTAAATCGATATTTGTAAAGGGTGATTTTTTTGAGGTTAGGATTTTCATGCATTAGTATTTGACAGATCACGTGGGATTTCAGACATGGTGTCAAAGAGAAAGATGCTCAGTATGCTTTCACATTTCATCATGAATAGACTTACTAACGAGCAACGCTTGCAAATCATTGAATTTTATTACCAAAATCAGTGTTCGGTTCGAAATGTGTTCATTCACCGTAACGTTGCGTCCAACAGCATCTTTGAAAAAATACGGTCCAATGATTCCACCAGCGTACAAACCACACCAAACAGTGCATTTTTCGGGATGCATGGGCAGTTCTTGAACGGCTTCTGGTTGCTCTTCACTCCAAATGCGGCAATTTTGCTTATTTACGTAGCCATTCAACCAGAAATGAGCCTCATCGCTGAACAAAATTTGTCAAAATTTTAACACATTTCGAACCGTACACTGATTTTGGTAATAAAATTCAATGATTTGCAAGCGTTGCTCGTTAGTAAGTCTATTCATGATGAAATGTGAAAGCATACTGAGCATCTTTCTCTTTGACACCATGTCTGAAATCCCACGTGATCTGTCAAATATTAATGCATGAAAATCCTAACCTCAAAAAAATCACCCTTTATATTCATTGCCCAAAATTCCTAAAGTGCATCATCGCTTTGTGCCAGGAGTATTAAAATATAAAAGCTTACATCGATCTATAAACTTTGTACATATGGCCAACATTCTCCAGAGGGTTTACTAAAATTCCTCTCTTCTATGTGATGCCCTTCAATGAAATATTCAGCATTATAAAGTAAAGAACAAATGTATTTTAATTTTATTTTATTTGCTCTGCATACCTTGAGCACTGCATCTATCTCCTGGCAACATTTGTTAATAAAATTTGTGATTTATTTTCTTTGCAGATGCTCTTTCGAATATCGATATAAAGTATGTAAGTACACAGTCCTTCTTCAGCCCACTACATACGTACGTAATAGGGCCACACATTCAGGCAAACAAAAATTATAGTCATCAAATATTTATTTGCAGAAAGTATCTTTAGACCAACATAAGGACATAAATATAAATATTTTCCATGGCATTAGCATAAATTTTTTATTCCGCAATATCATAACGAAATGACACAAACCGGATGAGAATATTTGCTTAATATTTATGCAGACAGGCAGGCACAAGGTCTCCGGAGAAATTCCTTTCTAAGAAATTATACGCAACGATCAAATATTTGCTATACACTTACAATGAGGCCGAATTTAATTCCAATGGGCAGTCAAAGGAGATTATAAATATAAATGAGTTACACTTGGTGTGGTACGAGTACATGCCAGTAACTTGGCCCATGAGAGTTAAATAGAAAAATTATTAAAATTTAATCGCTTCAGGAAAAGTTAAAATTGCATCAAGCATAAAATCGACCACAAATGGACTTCCACTGATGAAGCAAACAAGATCATACAAATAATGAAATGCTACGAGTAATAAAAATAAGCAACAAAATATAAGAACAAGCAAAAAGGCGTTAACTTCGGCCGGGCCGAACTTTGGATACCCACCACCTTGGGTATATATGTTAACCACCTTTCGTCAAAATCCGGTGAAAAATGCATACCTTATGCCCCATAGCAGCTATATCGAAATATGTTCCGACTTGGCCAAATGCTAATAAGTACAAGTCATTGTTCAATTGTGTATAACAAAATATTGGTCTTTTTAGTAGCTATATTTAAAAATAAATTGATATGAACCATATATAACACAGATGTCGAAAAGCCTAACATAAGTCACAGTGTCAAATCTCAGTGAAATCGAATTATAAATGCGCCTTTTAAGTGGCCAAGACTTTAAATTGAGATATCAGTCTATATGGCAGCTATATTCAAATCTGAACCGATCTGAGTCAAATTGAAGAAGGATATCAAAGGGCCTAACACAACTCACTGACCCAAATTTCGACGACATCGGACTATAAATGCGCTTTTTAGGGCCCCAAAACATAAAACCGAGAGATCGGTCTATATGGCGGCTATATCCAAATCTGTATCGATCTGTGTCATATTGCAGAAGTATGTCAAGGGGCTTAACCTAACTCACTGTCCCCAATTTCGGCGGCATCGGAAAATAAATGCGCCTTTTAAGGGCCAAAAACTTTAAATCGATTGATCGGTCTAATGGCAGCTATATCCAAATTTGGACCGATCTGGGCCAAATTGACGAAGGATGTCGAAGGGCCTAACACAACTCACTGTCCCAAATTTCCGATAATAAATGCAGCTTTTATGGGCCTAAGCACCTAAATCGGCGAATCGGTATATATGGCAGCTATAACCAAATGTGGACCGATCCTGGCCAAATTAATAAAGGATGTCGAAGAACCTGATACAACTTAATGTACAAAATTTCAGCAAAATCGTATAATAAATGTGGCTTTTATTGGCCTTATACCCTAAATCGGCGGATCGGTATATAGGGACTATATCAAGATAAAGTCCGATATAGCCCATCTTCGAACTTAACCTCCTTATGGACAAAAAAGAATCTGTGCAATGTTTCAGCTTAATATCTCTATTTTTAAAGACTGTAGCGTGATTTCGACAGACAGGCGGACGGAGATGGCTAGATCGTCTTAGATTTTTACGCTGATCAAGAATATATTGTATATACTTTATAGGGTCGTAAATGGATATTTCGATGTGTTGCAAACGGAATGACAAAGTGAATATATCCCCATCCTTCGGTGGTGGGTATAAAAATAAGGAAAAGCAAAAGATAGACAGAGCTGGCTATGGAAGCTATGTCTGAATCCCATCAGAATTTGGTTTTGCATGTCTATCGAAATATCGAAAAGAACCTCTTACAAGACGTTATATATTCTCAGCGCATTTTGATGAATTTTTTATACCCACCACCATAAACTTATCTAGTCATTCTATTTGTAACACATCCAAGTATTGATCTAAGACCATATCTTCTTATATATAAAGATCAATTTGTGTTTGTTTGTAGGTTTGTTTGTTTGTTTGTGTGTTCCTTATAGACTCAGAAACGGCTGAACTGATTTTCTTGAAATTTTCACAGATGTTGCACATTGACCCCGTGGTGAAAATAAGATACTAAATTTTTGATATCTGAAGGGGGGCGGATCCTCCCCCTTACCCTAATTTTCAGAAACGCCAGATCTCGGAGATGGGTGGTGCGATTTAAGCGAAATTTTGTGTGCTCTCATATAGTACCCTAAAAATAAAAATTTGGTTTCCAAATTTCGGATGAGGTATCTAGGGGGGCCGCCCCACCCTCAAACCTACCAAACATATGTTTAGACCAATCATGACAATATGGGACTCAAATGAAAGGTATTTAAGATAAGAAAACGTATCTGATATCCAATTGTCGGACCAAGTGTTAGGGGACGACCCCAACCCCCAAAACACCACTAAATCGGACATATTTACCGACCATGGCAATATTGGACACAAATGAAAAGTATTTGCGAGTAGAATACGAATCTAATATCCAAATGTGGGACCACGTTACTGGGGGGCCGCCTCTCCCCAAAACACCCCCCAAATATGACTTATTTAACGACCATGGGAATATGAGGCTTAAATAAAATGTATTTGAGTGTAGAATTAGAATCTGATATCCAAATATGGGACCAAGCGTTTTTTGGGGGCCGCCTCTCCAAAATCTTCCCCCCAAATTGGACAAATTTACGACCATAGCAATATGGGGCTTAAATGAAAGGTCTTTGGGAGTAAAGCACGAACCCGATATCAATATTCGGGAAAAGTGTCTACGAGACCACCCCACCCCCACAACACCACCCAAATGGTAATTATTTTCTGACTATTGCAATGTGAGGCTCAAACAAGAGGGTTTTTAAGTAGAACACGAATCCGATATATATTTTCAAGGCCAAGTCACTGAGTGGCCGCCCATCCCCCAAAACACACCCCAAGCCGGTCATGTTTGCCGACTATGGAAATTTGGGAGTAGACCAACTGCCTAGGGGACGTCCCACCACTATAACAACCCCAAATAGGACGAATTTGTTCATCAAGACAATTTTGGTCGTAAAGAGAGTGGAACTAAATATTTATAGTTTTTAGGGCCAATACCCCAAACCGGACATATTTGCTGACTATCGCAATGAGGAGTTTAAATGAGATTAGAAAACGAATTTGGTATCCAGTTTTGAGGCCAATTGGGTAATATGGGGTTAAAATGAACGATATATAGATATTTGAGAATGGGGTACGTTGCTGATATATTTTCCGAGGTTAGTGTTTGAGGGACCACCCCAATCCCCAAAACACCCCTAAATCGGGCATATTTACCGACCATGTCCATGTGGAGATTAAATGAAATGTATTGAGGGGTAGAGCAAGAATTGATACCCACTTTTGGGACCAATTTTATGGGGGCCTACCCATTTCGCAAAATACCCCACAAACAGCAATTTTTTAGAGACCATCGCAATATGGGGCTGAAATAAAGGCATTTGGGAGTAGAATACGAATTTGATATCAAAATTTAGGACCATGTATTTAGGGCATCACCCCTTCCCCAACACACCCCGAAAAGGGTAAAAATTTTTCGACCATGCCAATATGTGGTATTCAAGATTCGAAAACTAATTTGATAACCTATTTTGGGCCATATGTTTGGGGGACGCCTCATCGTGTAAACTCCCCTAAACCAATGGCAATATGGGGTTTAAATAAATGATTTTTGAAAGAAGAGCACGAAAGAAAGAAAGAAAAGGACCACCTAACCCCCGAAAACACCTCTAAATCAGATATCGTGAGAGTAGCGGGCTGAACTAAAGTATTTTAAGAATGGAGTACACCTTGCTTCCAAACTTAAATTCGTAGACCAATATAGATCATATGGGATTCGGACAAAGGCACTTATATTGTTAAATTGTAAGTCAAGCGATATACTATTTTCGTAGCATGGTAATTCACTAAAAGCTCTTTAATTGTCAAAAATAAATATTCCAAGGAAACTTTTGCTCCATATAAAGTAAAAGAAGGCGCAGCGGAGCGGCCCAGGTCCAGCTAATCAGTGTATAAAAATATATAGCCCCTATATAAGCCGATCCCCGGATTTGATTTCTTGAGCCCCAAGAAGCCTCAATTTTCATCCGATTTGCCTGAAATTTGGAAGAAAGACTTGAGTAATGACTTCCAACATCTATGCTAGGTTTTATCCGAACCGGTCAATATGGTGACATAGGCCCCCCTAATACCGATATCCCGATATGACTTCTTGAGACAAAAACCAGCAAGGAAGGCATTGTTTAATACCTTACACCTGCCCTTTAAGTAAAATGTTGAAGCTATATCCAATTCAGAACCAATTTTGATGGACCTCGGCGGATGTTTTCAGATGGGGTTTTAATTATTCCATACCAAATTTCGAGTTCAAACTGTAATAAAAACGTTTGACAAATGTCATCGCAAATTACCCAAAAATGGACGAACATATATATGGGAGCTATATCTAAATCTGAACCGATTTCGAACAAACTTCTCAGATATTGCGTTGGCCGTCGAGGAAAGCGTTATGCGAAATTTTGGCAAGATGAGTCAATAAATGCGCTTGCTGTGACTCTAGAAGCTAAAATCGGGCGATAAAAATATATGAGAGCTATATCTAAATCGGAGGCCACCGTAGCGCAGAGGTTAGTATGTCCGCCTACAACGCTGAACGCCTGGGTTCGAATCCTGGTGAGACCATCAGAAACAATTTTCAGCGGTGGTTTTCCCCTCCTAACGCTGGCAAAATTTGTAAGGTACTATGCCATGTAAAACTTCTCTCCAAAGAAGTGTCGCACTGCGGCACGCCATTCGGACTCGGCTGTAAAAAGGAGGCCCCTTATCATTGAGCTTAAAAACTTGAATCGGACTGCTCTCATTGATATGTAAGAAGTTTGCCCCTGTTCGTTAGTGGAATGTTAATGGGCAAAATTTGCCCATGAAATTCGTAATAGAACACCGCATGCAAAATTTCAGCTAAATCGGACCAAAATAGCGGTTTGTAAGGACTCAAGAAGTCAAATCGGGAGATCGGTTTATATGGGAGCTATATAAAGTTATACACAAATTCCAACCGTACTTGGCACAGTTTTTGAAAGTCACAGCCTTGTTAGGGCTCAAGAAGTCAAATCTTGAGATCGGTTTATGTGGTAGTTATATCAGATTATACTCCGATGCGGACCGTACTTGACACAATTGTTGGAAGACATAACAGATCACTGCATGTAAAATTTCAGTCAAACCGGACAAAAATTGTGGCTTGTAAGTACTCAAGAAATTAAATCGGGATACCCGTTTATATGGGGGTTATATCAGGTAGACCGATTCAGACTGTACTTGGCACAGTTGTTGGAAGTCGTAACATAACATCACATGCGAAACTTTAGCCAAATCGGATTAAAATTGTGCTCCACTCAGCGAGTCTGTTTAAACCGTTGAGTGGAGCGGACGTTTTGTCATTTCGCTCCGCAAGAATTTTCCTGTAACTCTAGCTCATTATTTTTGGAAGAAAAATTTAAGTCACCCAAGCATAGCTTCGATATAGGTATCCATTAGGCGGTTGATGATCTGCGTCTGTTTTCTGTGGAGCGACAGATCTAGAGCCCGGAAGTAGGCTTAGAATAGACTCCAATGACCCAACAGCTGCGGTGGTGGTATCAGGCCGTAGCATGTCGTCTGTTTCTAAAACCTCCACAGGTGGAGCGGCTGCTCCAGGCTCCACCAGTCGACAGACGACAGGTCAGCAGAGGCTTTTGATGAAGACACATGGTTCGAGTCTTAAGGATACGGCCGAACCTCTTCTTTCTTCGCATGCCTGTAATTTGACTAGGCCATCGACCTTACCCCTTAAACTAACACGCTCTTTTTAGAGGTTGGAAAAATAGAAGGCGCATCGCTCTAGGGTTTTTTGAGAGACTTGGTGCGAATGATCCTAAGACTCTCACTAATAGGGAGGGTCTCCCTAAATTGGGCTCAGGGATTCGCTGCCAAGGCTACCCCAAAGACTACACGTCTAGATTTGGAAACTGGACTGCAGTCAGCCAAAAAGCTGCGGTCACCCGGGAGGCATCCCATGACTAAAAGAACTCGGGCGAACAATGGTAAGATGGGTCCAAGAACCTTTGCTAATGTCGCTAGGGACAGTTTGGTGATGGCAGTTGTCGACAAGGCAGAAGAACTGGGCTGCATACCTAGGAATAATCGGAGTGGGATAGTCAATGGACTATCATCAGTACACTCCGATGTCCTTGCAGAAGCAGTTTGTGTTGATGTAGGCCGATAATGGCAAATTACCTTTGGGGATCAATGCACGATTGAAATGTATTGTTGTGCGCTAAAAAAGATTGGAGAGATCTGGCCAAGTGCAGCGCTAGATTTAATCAAGAAGGAAGATATTCCTTCTCGACCGATGGTGCATGCTTGGATACCAAGGATTCCCTTCGATCCTTAATCGATACTTGGAAGATTAAGGGAATCAAATCCCAATCTTTCGACCACCGACTGGAAGATTGGTAGTATTCGTACTAAACTCCGCCTGTCTCGCAGACCTCAACAAGTATGAAGGGGTTGTATCCTACGGATTCAACAAGTTGAAACTGAAGGTCTATAGAAGCGGGTTGGGGTTGGGGAATCAGGAGACGACTCAGCAGTTGTTGCTGAACACTTGCATGAGGAACTATCGACCACATCGCTTAAGTCTGGGGGATCGTAGGAGACTGAAAATCCCCCTGCCACAATCGAGATAGAAGGGGATGTAATCGAAACGGGACCCGACAAACCCTGTGTGGGTGGGTCATCCAGTTGGACTGGGCTCAAGGTGTGCGCCAGCGGGGAAGCACGGAACTCGAAAAGTACTTCGACAGCAGCAGCTAGTGAAGCATCTAAAGATAAAGAGTGGTTCCACAGTTTTCTCACCTGCCCCTGGATGCGTATAGAAGCTCATCATGACTCCTGGTGGAATCACAAGACGAGGCTAACACAACACTGATGGAAGTTCTGAATCCTGACTAAGAACCGGTTTCTACAGATATAACTCCGCCATTGTAAGGTTGTACCTAACGTACCAAATTTTTACCAAGTCAAACCGTGGGCTGTCCAGCAGACCACTGTAATCTACAGGCAGGGAATGACTAGCGGTTTCAACCCTTAACTTGGCGAATGGCTTCTTGCAGGTGTATACGACCAGTGTCAATTACAAGGCAAGCTTCTGCGAGATATTGAAAAGGAAGTGTTTACAATTTGAATAGAATCGAAAATCATCGAAATCATAAGTGATGTCACGCATCATTTCCTTGTCTTTGGATGCAGAATAAAAACAGTTTGCAAATCAGACCACAAATTCATCTTTAATTTAGAATCGGACTAGATTTATATATAGCTCCCATATATATCTTTCTTCCAATAAGGTCCTTTAAGGCTGTAGAAGGCCGAATTTTGGTGCGACCCTTAACAAATTTGGCACAAAGTATTTTTTGGACATCCTAATATGTGTGTAAAATTTCATTGAAATCGTGCATTTTTCGGGATGCATGGGCAGTTCTTGAACGGCTTCTGGTTGCTCTTCACTCCAAATGCGGCAATTTTGCTTATTTACGTAGCCATTCAACCAGAAATGAGCCTCATCGCTGAACGGTGAATGAACACATTTCGAACCGAACACTGATTTTGGTAATAAAATTCAATGATTTGCAAGCGTTGCTCGTTAGTAAGTCTATTCATGATGAAATGTCAAAGCATACTGAGCATCTTTCTCTTTGACACCATGTCTGAAATCCCACGTGACCACGTGATCTGTCAAATACTAATGCATGAAAATCCTAACCTCAAAAAAATCACCCTTTAGCTTCCATACATATCTTTCATCCGATATGCCCTCTTGAAGCTATAGGAGCCACAATTTCGGCCCGATCTTTATCAAATTTAGCACGAGATGTTTCGTGTGATGTCTTAATATATGTGCAAAATTTTATCAGAATCGGATCAGATATATATATAGCTCCCATATATATCTGTCATCCGATATGGCCTTTTAAGGCTGTAGAAGACACAATTTTGGTCCGATCTTTACCAATTTGTGACGTCCCAATATGTGTGCAAAATTTTATAAGAATCCGATCAGATCATATATATCTATCATATATATCTTTCATCCGATATGCCCTCTTAAAGCTGTAGTAGATACAATTTTGGTCCGATCTCTATAAAATTTTTCATGAGATGTTTTAATTGACATCCCAATACGTGTGCAATTTTCATCAAAATCGAATCAGATTTAGATAAAATTCCCATATATATATTTTATGCGTTTCGACTTTTAAGGCTGTAGAAGCCACAATTTTCGTACTATCGTAAGAAAATCCTACAAATTTCTATTCGATATTTCAATGGGTATGCAAAAATAAAGTCTGACTAGATTTGGATATAAGTGCTTTATGTTTAACGTATTATGTATACTCGTTGGTGAAGGGTATTATATAGTCTGCTCCGACCGACTTTTGCCTTTCCCTACTGGTTTAATTACAAATGTTGCATAATATCTCTACCTGTTCAAATGTTTACATCTTTGTGTACCACAGCACAAAATAAACTGACTGCTGTTAGGCTTTCATGGAACTTTCCACAACTTTGAACATAGCCCTTTCGAAATCACAAACTGAGTTTATTTGCTTATTATATAAAAAATATTCAGAATGGTCAAAAAACTTACGAATATGCAAAAGTCATAGATCACAACCTTTTAATTTCTCCTCTTAGGCTTTTGGGAAGTCAAATCACTTGACACACTTAATGTGAAATATCCTTGCACAAAAACCAAAATTGCACACATTATGAAGTTTCTATAGCATTTGCCACATCCGTCATATGCATCTAGCATCAGTAGGATGTCAAGGGCATTGCTTTGAGTAGAAATATCATAACCATAGTGTCTGCATGTGGGACGTTTTCACTGGCACGAACGAAAACATTCCATACCATGTGCTGTGTGCCTGCAAATGGAATCCTTTTGTTATCCTTTCGTGCTGTTGTCTGTCGACTTCCTTGATTCCATTTCATTGTATACATCCTTCGCTTTGTGTCAACAGCATACAGTCCGTTAGGCAAAGCAATCGTGAATATGATATGAATGGAATGAAAATATTCGCCAAACTAAAATCGTAAAACCTCGAAACTTCCTGTAAATTTGTTATAGACAATGAAGCTTTTAAAAAAGTTTTTTTTTCTCTGTTTTTATTCACTTTTATGAATTTGAAAACTAGGATAGCGTTTGGCATAAAAGAAGGAACGTCCGCATTTGTTATGTGTAAAAACAATGAATATATTACACTGATTATTGTGTACTGATGCTGTTCTACTTGCGGTTTGAAGTCCAATCAAGTGCTTAACTAATATTGTGGATATTTTAACTTGGGGCATTTGGCGGTAAGACAAGTACATACAAATAGTCTAACATTGGGGGATTTTAGAAGTGTGGTTTAGAAGCCCACAATCAAAATTCGACCCTATAAAGTATATATATTCTTGATCAGCGTAAAAATCTAAGACGATCTAGACATGTCCGTCTGTCTGTTGAAATCACGCTACAGCCTTTAAAAATAGAGATATTGAGCTGAAACTTTGCACAGATTCGTTTTTTGTCCATAAGCAGGTTAAGTTCGAAGATGGGCTATATCGGACTATATCTTGATATAGCCCCCATATAGACCGATCGGCCGATTTAGGGTCTTAGGCCCATAAAAGCCACATTTATTATCCGATTTTGCTGAAATTTGGGACAGTGAGTTGCGTTAGGCCCTTCAACATCCTCCGTGAATTTGGCTCAGATCGGTCCAGATTTGGATATAGCTGCCATATAGACCGATCATCCGATTTAGGGTCTAAGTCCCATAAAAGTCACATTTATTATCCGATCTTGCTGAAATTTGGGACAGTGAGTTGTGTTATGCCTTTCGACACCTTTCTTCAATTTGGCTCAGATCGGTTCAGATTTGGATATAGCTGCCATATAGACCGATTTCTTGATTTATGGTTTTCGGCCCATAAAATGCTTATATATTACCCGATGTCGCAAATATTTGGGACAGTAATTAAAGTTAAACCCCTTGACATCCTCCGTGAATTTGGCTCAGATCGGTCTAGATTTGGATATAGCTACCATATAGACCGATATGCCAATTAATGGTCTTAGGCCCATAAAAGCCACATTTATTATCCGATTTTGCTGAAATTTGGAACAGTGAGTTGTGTCAGGCCCTTCAACATCCTCCGTGCATTTGGCTCAGATCGGTCCAGATTTGGATATAGCTGCCATATAGACCGATCATTCGATTTAGGGTCTAAGTCCCATAAAAGCCACATTTATTATCCGATCTTGCTGAAATTTGGGACAGTGAGTTGTGTTATGCCTTTCGACACCTTTCTTCAATTTGGCTCAGATCGGTTCAGATTTGGATATAGCTGCCATATAGACCGATTTCTTGATTTATGGTTTTCGGCCCATAAAATGCTTATATATTATCCGATGTCCGATGGGACAGTAATTTAAGATAAACCCCTTGACATACTTCTGCAATATCGCACAGATCGGTTCAGATTTGGATATAGCTGCCATATTGACCAATATCTACGTTTTAGGTTTTGGGGCCATAAAAGACGCATTTATTGTCCGATGTCGCTGAAATTTGAGACAGTGAGTTTGGTTAGGCTCTTCGAAGTCCTTCTTCAATTTTGCCCAGATCGGTCGAGATTTGAATATAGCTGCCATATAGACCGATATCGCGATTTAAGGTCTTGGCCCCATAAAAGGCGCATTTATAATCCGATTCCACTGAAATTTGACACAGTGACTTATGTTAGGCTTTTCGACATCCGTGTCGTATATGGTTCAGATCGGTTTATTTTTAGATATAGCTAGTGTACTTTTAGTATTTGGTCCAAATCGGAACATATTTTGATATAACTGATATGGGACATAGGGTATGAAATTTCCACCGAATTTTGATGAAAGGTGGTTTACATATATTCCCGAGGTGGTGGGTATCCAAAGTTCGGCCCGGCCGAACTTAACGCCTTTTTACTTGTTTTATGAATGGTATGACGCGTTTCAACCTATTTGTAAAAGAGGCCATCGTTAGTTACCGTTTAGTGTGGAGGCTTTATACCTTGGCATTCTGTAAATATCTTACCTAACACCCAGCAAGTTCGACTGTTGGTAACACTAGTTTTCTCCTTGCTTTAAAAGTGTTCTGTTGTAGCTATGGATTTTCTTTTTCCAAACACCTACAATTGCTTCCCGGATATACAAATAGCATGTGCATTGCCTTAGAATCCGTCCTAAAAAAGAACAAGTAAGAGCGTGCTAAGATCGGCCAGGCCGAATTTTATATACCCTCCACCATTGATCGCATTTGTCGAGTTCTATGCGCGGTATCTCTTTTTAGACAAGCAAAGAATATTGAATAAGAACTGTTATGGTATTGGAGCTATGTCAAGTTATAGTTATAAGTTATAGTCCAATTCGGACCATAAACGAATGCTGAACATTGTAGAAATCATTGTGTAATATTTCAGTTCATTCGCATAAGAATTGCGTCTTGTAGGGGCTCAAGACACCAAATCGGGAGATAGGTTTATATGCGAGCTGTATCGAAATATTGATCGATTCAGACCATATTGAAAATGTATGCTGAAGGTCATGAGAGAAGCCGTTGTACAAAATTTCAGCCAAATCGGATGAGAATTGCGCCCTCTAGAGGTTCAAGAAGTCAAGATCCAAGATCAGTTTATACGGGAGCTATATCAGGTTCTATACCGACTTACGCCATACTTAGTACAGTTACTGGAAGTCATAACCAAACACCTCATGCAAAATCATTTCAGCTAAATCGGATGAGAACTGCGCGCTCTATTGGCTCAAGAAGTCAAGATTCAAGATCGGTTTATATGACAGCTATACCAGATAATGGACCTATTTAAATCATACTTAGCACAATTGTTGGAAGTGCTACCAAAACACTACGTGCAAAATTTCAGTTAAACCAGACGAGAATTGTGCCCTCTACAGGCTCAAGAAGTCAAGACCCAAGATCCGCTTATATGGCAGCTATATCAAAACATGGACTGATTAAAATTATACTTGGCATTGTAGTTGAAAGTACTACCAAAACACTGCTCAAAACAGGGACCGACTTGGTCCATTTACAATACCAACCGACCTACACTAGTAAAAAGTATTTGTGCAAAATTTCAAGCGGCTAGCCTTACTCCTTAGAAAGTTAGCGTGCTTTCGACAAACAGACAGCACGGACAGACGGACGGACGGACATGGCTAGATTGGCTTAAAATGACATGACGATCAAGAATATATATACTTTATGGGGTCTTAGACGCACATTTCGAGATGTTGCAAACAGAATGGCGAAATTAGTATACCCCCATCCTATGGTGGAGGGTATAAAAATTAGTTGCAGAATACCAAGGCTGATCTATGAACCATTTTTTCCTTAAAACACATTCTCGAACTATGTTATTTGCCTTATATCATATAGTGGTGAATGTTGCAATAATCCAATAGGGCCGACAACAAAATAATCCGTGCCAAATTTTGTGCAGATCGGATAAAACTATAGTTCTTACGACCATTAAATGCAAATCGGGCGATACCTATATATGGGAGCTGTATCCACATAGGAGCCGAATTTGATTAAATCTTGCAGATATTATCAGAAACATAAAAATCCTTGCAGATAGGTTGAAAATTTTAGTAACTACAGCCATTAAATCGAATCAGAAAGTGATTCTGAGAAGATCGATATACTTATCAACGGGTCTAGATCTTCTCCTTCTTAGTGTTGCAAACAAATGCACAAACTTATAATACTCTGTACCACATGGGTGGTGTAGGGTATAAAAAAATTGTGTTTGTTTGTCAGTTTGTTTATTTTTATACCCTCCACCATAAGATGGGGGGTATACTAATTTCGTCATTCTGTTTGTAACTACTCGAAATATTCGTCTGAGACCCCATAAAGTATATATATTCTTGATCGTCGTGAAATTTTATGTCGATCTAGCCATGTCCGTCCGTCTGTCCGTCCGTCCGTCCGTCCGTCCGTCCGTCCGTCCGTCCGTCCGTCCGTCCGTCCGTCCGTCCGTCCGTCCGTCCGTCCGTCCGTCTGTCTGTCGAAAGCACGCTAACTTCCGAAGGAGTAAAGCTAGCCTCTTGAAATTTTGCACAAATACTTCTTATTAGTGTAGGTCGGTTGGTACTGTAAATGGGCCATATCGGTCCATGTTTTGATATAGCTGCCATATAAACCGATCTTGGGCCTTGACTTCTTGAGCCTCTAGAGTGCGCAATTCTTATCCGATTGGAATGAAATTTTGCACGACGTGTTTTGTTATTATATGCAACAACTGTGCTGAGTATGGTTCAAATCGGTTCATAACTTAATATAGCTGCCATATAAACCGATCTTGGGTCTTGAGTTCTTGAGCCTCTAGAGTGCGTAATTCTTATCCGATTGGGACGAAATTTTGCACGAAGTGTTTTGTTATGATATCCAACAACTGTGCCAAGTATGGTTCAAATCGGCCCATAACCTGATATAGCTGCCATATAAACCGATCTTGGGTCTTGACTTCTTGAGCATCTAGCGTGCGCAATTCTTATCCGATCAGAATGAAATTTTGCACGACGTGTTCTGTTATTATATGCAACAACTGTGCTGAGTATGGTTTAAATCGGTTCATAACTTAATATAGCTGCCATATAAACCGATCTTGGGTCTTGAGTTCTTGAGGCTCTAGAGTGCGTAGTTCTTATCCGATTGGAATGAAGTTTTGCACGAAGTGTTTTGTTATGATATCCAACAACTGTACCAAGTATGGATCAAATCGGTTCATAACCTGATATAGCTGCCATATAAACCGATCTGGGGTCTTGACTTCTTGAGCCTCTAGAGTGCGCAATTCTTATCCGATTGGGATGAAATTTTGCACGACGTGTTTTGTTATGATATGCAACAACTGTGCCAAGTATGGTTCAAATCGGTTTATAACCTGATATAGCTGCCATATAAACCGATCTGGGGTCTTGACTTCTTGAGCCTCTAGAGTGCGCAATTCTTAACCGATTGGAATGAAATTTTGCACGACGTGTTTTGTTATGATATCCAACAACTGTGCCAAGTATGGTTTAAATCGGTCCATAACCTGATATAGCTGCCATATAAACCGATCTGGGATCTTGACTTTTTGAGCCTCTAGAGGTCGCAATTATTATCCGATTTGTCTGAAATTTTGTACGACGGATTCTCTCATGACCATCAACATATATGTTTATTATGGTCTGAATCGGTCTATAGCCCGATACAGCTCCCATATAAATCAATCTCTCTATTTTACTTCATGAGCCCCCAAAGGGCGCAATTCTTATTCGAATTGGCTGACATTTTACACAGGTCTCCAACTTATAATTTAATTGTGGTCCAAACCGGACCATATCTTGATATCGCTCTAATAGAAGAGCAAATCTTCTCTTATATCTTTTTTTTTTTTGCCCAAGAAGAGATGCCGGGAAAAGAACTCGACAAATGCGATCCATGGTGGAGGGTATATAAGATTCGGCCCGGCCGAACTTAGCACGCTTTTACTTGTTTTATTTTACTCATTTTTTATACCCTCCATCATAAAATGGGGGTATACTAATCTCGTCATTCGGTTTGCAACTCCTCGAAATATTCGACTAAGACCCCATAAAGTGTATATATTCTTGATCGTCGTGACATTTTATGTCCACCTAGCCCTGTCCGTCCGTCTGTCCGTCTGTCGCAAGCATGCTAACTTTTGAAGGAGTAAAGGTAGCCGCTAGAAATCTTGCACAAATACTTTCTATTACTGTAGGTCGGTTGGTATTGTAAATGGGCCATATCGGCCCATGTTTTGATATAGCTGCCATATAAACCGATCTTGGGTCTTGATTTCTTGAGCCTCTAGAAGGCGCAATTCTGATCCGATTTTATTGAAATTTTGCACGTAGTGTTCTGATATCACTTCCAATAACTACGCATAGTATAGTTTAAATCGGTCCATTTTTTGACATAGCTGCCGTATAAACCGATCTTGAATTTTGACTTCTTGAGCCAATTGTAGTCTGGTTTAACTGCAATTTTGCATGTGGTGTTTTGGTATCACTTCCAACAACTGTGCTAAGTATGATCTAAATCGGTTCATAACCTGATATAGGTGCCATGTAAACCGATCTGGGGTCTTGACTTCTTCAGCTTTTAGGGGGCACAATTATTCTCCGATTGGAAAGAAATTTTGCACCACGTGTTTGGCTATGACTTCCAACAATTGTGCTAAGTTAGGTTCAAATCGGTCAATAATCTGATACAGCTGTCAATTAAACCGATCTTGAATCTTAACTTCTTGAGCCACTAGAGGGCGCAATTCTCATCCGATTTGTTCGAAATTTTGCACGATATGTAACAACTGTGCCAAGTATGGTTAAAATCGGTCTATAACCTGATATAGCTGTCATATAAACCGATCTGGGGACTTGACTTCTTCAACTTCTAGAGGGCGCATTTCCTATCCGATTTGACTGAAATGTTGCACGACCTATTTTATTATGACTTTCAACAACTGTGCCAAATAAGTTTCAAGTCGGTTCATAACCAGATATAGCTGCCATATAAACCGATCTGCGATCTTGACTTCTTGAGCCTCTAGAGGTCTCAAATATTATCCGATTTGCGTAAAATTTCGTATGACGGCTCCTCTCTTGACCATCAAAATACGTGTTTATTATGGTCTGAATCGGTCTGTAGCCTGATACAGCTCTCATACAAATCGACCTCTCTATTTTACTTCCTGAGCCCCCGAAGGGCGCAATTCTTATTCGAATTGGCTGACACTT